>NW_027464928.1:5000-17500 GCF_043290135.1 Rhipicephalus microplus
CGCAGCGAACCGCAAACGTCGGGCGCAGCCTCCTCACCTCCCTGCGCTTTGCGCGCGAACGTTCCCTGTTCGCGCGGCAAAGCCTGGAGGAGGCACGGCCCCGCAGCGTGTTCGAGCGCCCGGTCTACGGGACACCCTGCTTACTTCGAGGGCAACAAGCGCAACGCAAGGCTGCGATCTCGCGCACTTTGCGCACGGCTGGAGAAGCTTTGCTGGCCGGCTTTCGCTCCTCGTGTTTACCGTGCGTTAAAGTTGCGCGTCCGTGGCTCTCGCAGCTCTTGCGCGCCCGGTCGCAGAGAGGAGTACGCAACCTCGACCGCACTTTCCCTGCAGGCTTCCTTCCGACTCGAAGTCCTGCGGCGGTCTCAACGAGGTGCCACATCCTCAATGCAGTCGGTCGCCCCCGTTTCGGTTGGGCTCTGGCACGACGGTCGCCACCGTCTCGCCCTTGAGTGGCCGCTGTTGGCGCTCGCTGTGAGGTGTTCAGCGTGCTGTCCGTGTTGCCGACGCGGTCAAAACGAGTCGACGGCTCACGTTCCCTTGTGCGCCGAAGGCTCTCTTGATATGTGATCCGACCCTCAGACAGACGAAGCCAAGGGAAGACCCAAGGCCGCAATGTGCGTTCAAAGAATCAGTGCTCAGTGTGTCCTGCAATTCACACCAAGTCTCGCAGCTGGCTGCGTTCTTCATCGACCCGAGAACCGAGTGATCCACCGCTTAGAGTCGTGAAAAAGTGTTTGTTCAATTCCGTACAGTCAAAACCAAACGTTTCTGGCACTCGGCCAAACAGTGGCCAAGAAGGGCGCTTTTCAGCGCACGCTTGGACTCCAAAACTCTGCCGCGCCTTTTTCGGCTGCCGCAAATCGAGCAAACGGTGTGTTTCGGACGGCGTTTCGCTTCCGCTACTTGCGAGTGCTTTCGTGGTCCACCCCTCTATAAATACTCGGGAGGCGTCGAAGCCGGTTCTCCAAGCCGGACCCGTAGGTATCGTTGTGTGCTCGCTCTCATTGGCCCGCCTAACCAGAAAATGCCTGCGGTACACCCATTTGGATAAGAGTGCACGCAGATGCGGGCCTCGACGGCTACACATTTCCTCGGGCGGCCGCCTCCCGGCCTCCGTGGAGCGCGGGATGCACGGTCCCATCGACAAGCCTCTCCCGTTTTTACCGTGGCGTCGCGGTTCACCACGGCGGGCGGGTCGGTCTCCTCCGCATAAAAAGGGGGACCCCCGCTTTTTGTTCCACGAAATCGCACAAGCTTTTTTCGCATCCACGGTTTGCCACCGCACACCAAAATGCCGATCCGGCTGCCTACTTTAGCCAACAGGTGGAGCCAGGCGCGCCGTACTTGCGCGGCACTTCCCACGTCCACCGAAGTCGGTGCCAAGGACCACTTTCGGCGCCGGAGCCGCGTACGAGCCTACTCGAGGCGGAAGAACGAAGCCAGCAAGGGCCTGGCCGCAAGTGCGTTCAATTGTCGGGACGTCCAAGTCCCTCGTTCTTCCGTGCTTCCTCTTTCGGCAAGTCGTTGCGGCACCTTCCCAAAGCGCGCAGACCCGCTAATCGCGACGAGCGCGACGTGGCCGTGCCGCCTTTCCCTCGGCAGCAAGCAAAACGCCTGGCAACGTCGACGCTCCCCTAACCGCGATCTCGCACCGTGTTTCGTGTGGCGAATTCAAAAGCCGGCCGGCGCTGCTGCAACCATTACGGTCGGTACGCATACGCCGCGGAGGGCGGGACGGTCATCGGAGCGTGCGGTTCCTCCATCGAGTACTGCGCACCTCGGCCGTCGCATCGCCGTGCCATGACCGGCCGCGCGTCAACGCGAACCGGTGCCAGCGAGATCCCTCGCCTGCAAGAACCGACCGGCAGCCTCCGTCACCCGAGGACGCGGAGGCGCTTGCCGCGGACGGCGGGACGGTATGCACTGGTGCACAGCGGACCCGTCACATCGCCAGTTCCTTGACCGACCGCCGACGCTTGTGCCGTTCCTCTCGTACTTGGCAGTCGCCGCGCGATTGTCGGGTCTCGTTCTTGCACGCTCGAACGGTCGGGAGGGCACTCGGCTGGCGTTTCGGGAACGCGCAGCCTCGCCTTCTACCGACGTAACCACGACTCGCCGTTCGCGCTCCGCCGCTCCTGTTTACAGTACTAGGCGGTCCCGCAGCGGTCGGGTCGCGCATTTCGAGCGCTTCGAGCCACGGTGCAGTGGCGGGTCGAAAGCCGACCTATGAGTGCGTTGCGCCGTTTGTACCCGCGTCCGCCACCTGGCCGACCGTCCAAGGTCGCGGTGTTGGCGTCCGCTGGGCGCAACAATTTGTCACGGGGTGCCGCTCCACATTCAGGCAGCCCCGTGGGGAAAAGCCGACCCCGCGTCCAAACGGGGTCAGCGGCAGAAAGTGTCGGGCGCAGACGCAGCTGAGGCGCTCACCCTTCACAATCCGTTAATGATCCTTCCGCAGGTTCACCTACGGAAACCTTGTTACGACTTTTACTTCCTCTAAATGATCAAGTTTGGTCATCTTTCCAACAGACCGGCGCAACCGAAAGGCCGCGCCGGACATCGGTCCGAAGACCTCACTAAATCATTCAATCGGTAGTAGCGACGGGCGGTGTGTACAAAGGGCAGGGACGTAATCAACGCGAGCTTATGACTCGCGCTTACTGGGAATTCCTCGTTCAAGGGGAACAATTGCAAGCCCCTATCCCAATCACGAAAGAAGTTCCACGGGTTACCCAGTCTTTTCAGACAGGGATAAAGACACGCTGCTTCCTTCAGTGTAGCGCGCGTGCGGCCCCGGACATCTAAGGGCATCACAGACCTGTTATTGCTCTGTTTCGTGCGGCTAGGAGCCGCTTGTCCCTCTAAGAAGGTTGTAAGGTGCTGGGAACCCCGCACCTATTTAATAGGCTAGAGTCTCGTTCGTTATCGGAATTAACCAGACAAATCGCTCCACCAACTAAGAACGGCCATGCACCACCATCCACCGAATCAAGAAAGAGCTCTCAATCTGTCAATCCTCCCAGTGTCCGGGCCGGGTAAGTTTTCCCGTGTTGAGTCAAATTAAGCCGCAGGCTCCACTCCTGGTGGTGCCCTTCCGTCAATTCCTTTAAGTTTCAGCTTTGCAACCATACTTCCCCCGGAACCCAAATACTTTGGTTTCCCGGAAGCTGCCCGCCGAGTCATTTGAGTAACTCAGGCGGATCGCTGGTTGGCATCGTTTATGGTCAGAACTAGGGCGGTATCTGATCGCCTTCGAACCTCTGACTTTCGTTCTTGATCAATGAAAACATTCTTGGCAAATGCTTTCGCAGTAGTTCGTCTTGCGACGGTCCAAGAATTTCACCTCTAGCGCCGCAATACGAATGCCCCCGTCCGTCCCTCTTAATCATTACCTCGTATTCCAAAAACCAACAGAACAGAAACGAGGTCTTGTTCTATTATTCCATGCAAGTTTATTCAGGCGACTCGCCTGCGTTGAGCACTCTAATTTTTTCAAAGTAAAAGCACCGGCCATCTCGAGGCACACAATGAAGTGCACCAAGAAAGAACCGGCATGATGTTCAGTCCGAGCCGTCGCATCGGGTAGATGCACTACTCGTCTGGAACTGAGATCCAACTACGAGCTTTTTAACCGCAGCAGCTTTAGTATACGCTATTGGAGCTGGAATTACCGCGGCTGCTGGCACCAGACTTGCCCTCCAATTGATCCTCGTTAAAGGATTTAGAGTGTACTCATTTCAATTACGGGGCCTCAAAAGAGTCCCGTATTGTTATTTTTCGTCACTACCTCCCCGTGCCGGGAGTGGGTAATTTGCGCGCCTGCTGCCTTCCTTGGATGTGGTAGCCGTTTCTCAGGCTCCCTCTCCGGAATCGAACCCTGATTCTCCGTTACCCGTAACAACCATGGTAAGCAAGTAACCTACCATCGAAAGTTGATAAGGCAGACACTTGAAAGAAACGTCGCCGGCTCGTGGCCATGCGATCAGCACAAAGTTATCCAGAGTCACCACACAATACGGGCCGAAACCCGATCGATCTTGGTCTAATAAAAGCACCCGTTACCCAAAGGGCTCCAGGCTCACTGCATGTATTAGCTCTAGAATTGCCACAGTTATCCAAGTAGGAAGAAACGATCTAAGGAACCATAACTGATTTAATGAGCCATTCGCGGTTTCGCCTTATTTCGGCATGTACTTAGACATGCATGGCTTAATCTTTGAGACAAGCATATGATTACTGGCAGGATCAACCAGGTAATCGTTCGACTGCGCGTCCGTCCTCGCCCTCGGCGGGCCGGACGCAGTCTGTGTGCGGCGGAGGCCACCTTCAGGCGCCCCAACACGCTTATTTTGCACTCCGAGATGACGGCGTTCGAGCTCGCTACGGCACAACCTTCCCGAAAGACGAGTGGGAGCCGTGCGGCAAGAAGCACGTTCATGCTCGCTCTTTTTCGTTGCATCGACTCGGTCGCGCCGTGCGGGTTGCCCAAGCCCGCTGCACTGTCGGTGGACCGGCCGGAACTAGCAACGGAGCCGAGACTGCAAAGCCGCCAGACGACGGGTCACGCCCGCGTCTTCGGCGCTTTCGCATCTGAATCGCCCGAGGACGACACGGAACACACCTCGATATCGTGGTAAAACGGCACCGTCCGACAACCAGCCCCTAACGCATCAAGCGGATGAGGCTGCAGACGACTGCCGTGGATTCCCCTGGAGCAGACCCGAGGACACGCTTGACGAGGCCGAAGCCCGCCGCATATCAGACACCCGGTCGCTTTCGCGTACGCCGCTCACGAGAACCCCCACATAATAGCAGCGATAAGTACCCAGACCTCCTTGGGCCCTAATACGAGCGTACTCGAGAAAATTTCACCGCGGGTGTGCCCCGAAACGTGTGGCATGTTGAGCGTGCCACAAGTCTACGTCGCTCTCAAACCCGCCGAGGTCGTAGAATTTGCGACCCTACTCACGAAATTCCCACCGAGGATACGGCCGCAAACGTACCGCACCTTGGGTAGGCCACGAGTTTGTGCAACACTACGCTGACGGCACAGCACCGAGGTCGTGCGCGCACGCACGGGAAAATTCCGCCGCGGTTTCTGCCGAAAACGTGAGGCACCACGACTCTCCGCAAGTTCGCGTCGACTGCGAAAGACCGAAGTCGTGAACGACGTGTCCGCTACTCGCCGCCGACACGCTGGACACCAAACGTACAACGACTCGACGGCGTCGTAGAGGCCCACGACGCGGTTTTCCTTAACGACGTCTCGGCGTGGCACCGACAGGTTAGAACGGCCGACCAACGTTCCCTGTCCGCCGTTCGGCTCAGTCGAAGGGCTCGGCGACTTCGGCAACGCTGCGAAGCCGCACGGTGACGCACGCCATGTCCCCATTTTTTTTTTCTTTCTGCGTCTGCCGGGGTGCCCCTATAATAGCAGCGATAAGCACCCAGACCGCCGTGGGTCGCTCGCCCCGGCTGACGTGGTTTTTCGTACTCCTGCGGCGGTCGCCGTCAAGCACGTCCAAATACGCTACTTTCGTGGGCGCATTCACGCTCTTTCGCTTCGCCGGAGTGCCAGCACTCACTCTGCCAAAAACGGCGAACATCCGAGCGGCGGTTCCCACTTTTGCGTCGGCGTCGCAAACCCCGCCCCGGCAGACGAGGTTTGCCGTACTCGTGCGACGGTGGCCGGCGGGCACGTCGAAAGACGCCGATATCGTGCGCGAATTGGCGCACCTTGGCTTCACCGGAGTGCCGCCACTGACTCCTCCAAAAACGGCGAAGATCCGAGCGGCGCTTCCCACTTTCGCATCGGCGTCCCGAACTCCGCCCCGGCTGACGCGGTTTACCGTACTCGTGCGACGGTCGCCGGCGAGCACGTGGAAAGACGCCGATATCGTGCCCGAATCGGCTCCGTTCGGCTTCGCCGGAGTGCCAGCACTGGCTCGGCGAAAGACGACGAACATCCGAGCGACGGTTCTCACTATTGCGTACGCGTCGCAAACCCCGCCCCGGCAGACGCACTTTGCCGTACTCGTGCGACGGTCGCCGGCGAGCACGTAGAAAGACGCCGATATCGTGCCGGAATCGGCCCCGTTTGGCTTCGCCGGAGTGCCAGCACTCACTCGGCCACAAACGGCGAACATCCGAGCGGCGGTTCCCACTTAGCCGTCGGCGTCCCGAACTCCGCCCCGGCAGACGCGGTTGCCGAGCTCGTGCGACTAGCGACCGCGAAGCCGTCTCGCGACGCCGCTTTCGTGCGCGGCTCCCACTGCGACCTGGGTCACCCGAGGTCGACGAGCAAAAAAGAATGTCGAAAAAAATTTTTTTTTTTTTTTGCGTCTGCCGGGGTGCCCCTATAATAGCAGCGATAAGCACCCAGACCGCCATGGGTCGCTCGCCCCGGCTGACGTGGTTTTTCGTTTTCCTGCGGTGGTCGTCGTCAAGCACGTCCAAACACGCCACTTTCGTGGGCGCATTCGCGCTCTTTCGCTTCGCCGGAGTGCCAGCACTCACTCTGCCAAAAACGGCGAACATCCGAGCGGCGGTTCCCACTTTTGCGTCGGCGTCGCAAACCCCGCCCCGGCAGACGAGGTTTGCCGTACTCGTGCGACGGTGGCCGGCGGGCACGTCGAAAGACGCCGATATCGTGCGCGAATTGGCGCACCTTGGCTTCACCGGAGTGCCGCCACTGACTCCTCCAAAAACGGCGAAGATCCGAGCGGCGCTTCCCACTTTCGCATCGGCGTCCCGAACTCCGCCCCGGCTGACGCGGTTTACCGTACTCGTGCGACGGTCGCCGGCGAGCACGTGGAAAGACGCCGATATCGTGCCCGAATCGGCTCCGTTCGGCTTCGCCGGATTGCCAGCACTGGCTCGGCGAAAGACGACGAACATCCGAGCGACGGTTCTCACTATTGCGTACGCGTCGCAAACCCCGCCCCGGCAGACGCACTTTGCCGTACTCGTGCGACGGTCGCCGGCGAGCACGTAGAAAGACGCCGATATCGTGCCGGAATCGGCCCCGTTTGGCTTCGCCGGAGTGCCAGCACTCACTCGGCCACAAACGGCGAACATCCGAGCGGCGGTTCCCACTTAGCCGTCGGCGTCCCGAACTCCGCCCCGGCAGACGCGGTTGCCGAGCTCGTGCGACTAGCGACCGCGAAGCCGTCTCGCGACGCCGCTTTCGTGCGCGGCTCCCACTGCGACCTGGGTCACCCGAGGTCGACGAGCAAAAAAGAATGTCGAAAAAAAATTTTTTTTTTTTTTTGCGTCTGCCGGGGTGCCCCTATAATAGCAGCGATAAGCACCCAGACCGCCATGGGTCGCTCGCCCCGGCTGACGTGGTTTTTCGTTTTCCTGCGGTGGTCGTCGTCAAGCACGTCCAAACACGCCACTTTCGTGGGCGCATTCGCGCTCTTTCGCTTCGCCGGAGTGCCAGCACTCACTCTGCCAAAAACGGCGAACATCCTAGTGGCGGTTCCCACTTTTGCGTCGGCGTCGCCAACCCCGCCCCGGCATACGCGGTTTGCCGTACTCGTGCGGCGGTGGCCGGCGGGCACGTCGAAAGACACCGATATCGTGCGCGAGTCGATGCTTCTTGGTCTCGCAGGAGGGCCGCCACTCACTCCTGCAAAAACGGCGAAGATCCGAGCGGCGCTTCCCACTTTTTCGTCGGCGTCGCAAACCTCGCCCCGGCAGACGCGCTTTGCCGTACTCGTGCGACGGTCGCCGGCGAGCACGTCGAAATACGCCGATATCGTGCCCGAATCGGCCCCGTTTCGCTTCGCCGGAGTGCCAGCACTCGCTCGGCCAAAGACGACGAACATCCGAGCGACGGTTCCCACTATTGCGTACGCGTCGCGAACCCCGCCCCGGCAGACGCGGTTTGCCGTACTCGTGCGGCGGTGGCCGGCGGGCACGTCGAAAGACGCCGATATCGTGCACGAATTGGCGCTCCTTGGCTTCACCGGAGTGCCAGCACTCACTCGGCCAAAAACGGCGAACATCCGAGCAGCGGTACCCACTTAGCCGTCGGCATCCCGAACTCCGCGCCGGCTGACGCGGTTGCCGAGCTCGTGCGACTAGCGACCGCGAACGCGTCTCGCGACGCCGCTTTCGTGCGCGGCTCCCATTGCGACCTGGGTTACCCGAGCTCGACCAGCAAAAAAGAAGGTCGAAAATTTTTTTTTTTTTTTCTGCGTCTGCCGGGGTGCCCCTATAATAGCAGCGATAAGCACCCAGACCGCCGTGTGTCGCTCGCCCCGGCTGACGTGGTTTTTCGTACTCCTGCAGCGGTCGCCGTCACGCACGTCCAAATACGCCACTTTCGTGGGCGCATTCGCGCTCTTTCGCGTCGCCGGAGTGCCAGCACTCACTCTGCCAAAAACGGCCAACATCCGAGCGGCGGTTCCCACTTTTGCGTCGGCGTCGTAAACCCCGCCCCGGCAGACGCGGTTTGCCCTACTCGTGCGACGGTCGCCGGCGAGCGCGTCGAAAGACGCCGATATCGTGCGCTAATTGGCGCTCCTTGGCTTCTCCGGAGTGCCGCCACTCACTCCTCCAAAAACGGCGAAGATCCGAGCGGCGTTCTCCACTTTCGCATCGGCGTCCCGAACTCCGCCCGGGCTGACGCGGTTTACCGTACTCGTGCGACGGTCGCCGGCGGGCACGTCGAAAGACGCCGATATCGTGCCGTAATCGGCCCCGTTTGGCTTCGCCCGTGTGCCAGCACTCACTCGGCCAAAAACGGCGAACATCCGAGCAGCGTTTCCCACTTTCGCATCGGCGTCCCGAAGCCCGCCCCGGCAGACGCGGTTTGCCCTACTCGAGCGACGGTCGCCGGCGATCACGTCGAAAGGCGCCGAATTCGTGCACGAATCGATGCTTCTTGGTCTCGCAGGAGGGCCGCCACTCACTCCTGCAAAAACGGCGAAGATCCGAGTTGCGCTTCCCACTTTTTCGTCGGCGTCCCGAACTACGCCCCGGCTGACGCGGTTTACCGTACTCGTGCGACGGTCGCCGGCGGGCACTTCAAAATACGCCGATTTCGTGGGCGCATTCACGCTGTTTCGCTTCCCCGGAGTGCCAACACTCACTCTGCCGAAAGCGGCGATCATCCGAGCGGCGGTTCCCACTTTTGCGTCGGCTTCGCAAACGGCGCCCCGGCAGACGCGCTCGTGCGACGTACTCGTGCGACGGTCGCCGGCGAGCACGTCGAAAGACGCCGATATCGTGCTCGAATCGACCCCGTTTCGCTTCGCCGGAGTGCTGCCAGTCACGGCGCAGAAAACGGCGAACAAGTGTTTTTTTTTTTTTTTTTCCTAGAATTTGTGTTATAGAAGGCACATTTGATATCGGACGATAATTTTCAACTTTATCACGCGCACCGATTTTCGTGTAGAGGTTTGCAAGTTTATGGGAATTTCTCCACTTGGAATAATGCGATTTAGTAGTACTACGAGAACTTCATGGATGTACTCAAGGGTACGGGGCAAGTCAGTTACGTCAACACCTGCAGATTTTTTACACTTCAAACTGAAAATTGTTGGTTGTGAGTCCTCGTGTGATATTAAAGGCCGATTCGCTAACACATAGAACAAAGAAAGAAAGGAAGAAAAAACGCCCGCGCTCGCTCAAGAAACCTGGGTTCGCAACAAGTGGCAACAACAAGCAACCGAGCGAGTGCGCCAAAACCCGTGGCGGCCGAACAAACGCGAAGTCCCAACCGCGTCAGCCGGGGCGGCACGGGACAGGAAAAATCACTTCAGCCGGGGCGGCGGGGCACCGAATAAACCTCGTCACCTCGTCGCAGGATAAAAGAGGAAACAAAAAGTCTAAACAGCGTCTGCTGGAGCGAATGCGTAATAAAACAACAACAACAACAAAAAAAAAAACACCCGCGCTCAAGAAGTCTGCAATCACCACAAAAGGCGACTGTGACCGAGCAGCGTCAGCCGGGGCCGTGCGGAAACGGAAAAACCGCGACTACCGGGGCGTCGAGGCACCGAAAAATCCACTTCAGCCGCGGCGAAAAAAAAAAACAAAAAGAAAGACGGAGGGGGGGGGGGGGAACCACGTCTGCCGGGGCGAAGGAAAAAAAAAAACGCGTCTGCCGGGGCGAGCCCGGGTGCGGCACCACCGGGAAAACTGTGGCAAACAGACATGGCGATCGAGTGAGTGGGCCGCCAGCCAGGCTCAGCCAAAAAGTGCAAAGTCCGAACTGCGTCAGCCGGGGCGGCAAAAACCACGTCAGCCGGGGCGGCGCAAAAAACCGCGTCTGCCGGGGCGGCACGAAACCGCGTCAGCCGGGGCGGCGCGAAAACTGCGTCAGCCGGGGCGAAAGAAAAAAAAAAAAAAAAACGCGTCTGCCGGGGCGAGCCCGGGTGCGGCACCACCGGGAAAACTGTGGCAAACAGACATGGCGATCGAGTGAGTGGGCCGCCAGCCAGGCACAGCCGAAAAGTGCAAAGTCCGAACCGTGTCAGCCGGGGCGGCAAAAAACCGCGTCAGCCGGGGCGGCGCAAAAAACCGCGTCTGCCGGGGCGGCACGAAACCGCGTCAGCCGGGGCGGCGCGAAAACTGCGTCAGCCGGGGCGAGCCCGGGTGCGGCACCACCGGGAAAACTGTGGCAAACAGACATGGCGATCGAGTGAGTGGGCCGCCAGCCAGGCTCAGCCAAAAAGTGCCAAGTCCGAACTGCGTCAGCCGGGGCGGCAAAAAACCGCGTCAGCCGGAGCGGCGCAAAAAACCGCGTCTGCCGGGGCGGCGCGAAAACCGCGTCTGCCGGGGCGGCGCGAAAACTGCGTCAGCCGGGGCGAAAGAAAAAAAAAAACGCGTCTGCCGGGGCGAGCCCGGGTGCGGCACCACCGGGAAAACTGTGGCAAACAGACATGGCGATCGAGTGAGTGGGCCGCCAGCAAGGCTCAGCCAAAAAGTGCTAAGTCCGAACTGCGTCAGCTGGGGCGGCAAAAAACCGCGTCTGCCGGGGCGGCACGAAACCGCGTCAGCCGGGGCGGCGCGAAAACCGCGTCTGCCGGGGCGGCACGAAACCGCGTCAGCCGGGGCGGCGCGAAAACTGCGTCAGCCGGGGCGAGCCCGGGTGCGGCACCACCGGGAAAACTGTGGCAAACAGACATGGCGATCGAGTGAGTGGGCCGCCAGCCAGGCACAGCCGAAAAGTGCTAAGTCCGAACTGCGTCAGCCGGGGCGGCAAAAACCGCGTCAGCCGGGGCGGCGCGAAAACCGCGTCTGCCGGGGCGGCACGAAACCGCGTCAGCCGGGGCGGCGCGAAAACTGCGTCAGCCGGGGCGAGCCCGGGTGCGGCACCACCGGGAAAACTGTGGCTAACAGACATGGCGATCGAGTGAGTGGGCCACCAGCCAGGCTCAGCCAAAAAGTGCTAAGTCCGAACTGCGTCAGCCGGGGCGGCAAAAACCGCGTCAGCCGGGGCGGCGCAAAAAACCGCGTCTGCCGGGGCGGCACGAAACCGCGTCAGCCGGGGCGGCGCGAAAACTGCGTCAGCCGGGGCGAAAGAAAAAAAAAAAAACGCGTCTGCCGGGGCGAGCCCGGGTGCGGCACCACCGGGAAAACTGTGGCAAACAGACATGGCGATCGAGTGAGTGGGCCGCCAGCCAGGCACAGCCGAAAAGTGCCAAGTCCGAACTGCGTCAGCCGGGGCGGCAAAAAACCGCGTCAGCCGGGGCGGCGCAAAAAACCGCGTCTGCCGGGGCGGCACGAAACCGCGTCAGCCGGGGCGGCGCGAAAACTGCGTCAGCCGGGGCGAGCCCGGGTGCGGCACCACCGGGAAAACTGTGGCAAACAGACATGGCGATCGAGTGAGTGGGCCGCCAGCCAGGCTCAGCCAAAAAGTGCCAAGTCCGAACTGCGTCAGCCGGGGCGGCGCAAAAAACCGCGTCTGCCGGGGCGGCGCGAAAACCGCGTCTGCCGGGGCGGCGCGAAAACTGCGTCAGCCGGGGCGAAAGAAAAAAAAAACGCGTCTGCCGGGGCGAGCCCGGGTGCGGCACCACCGGGAAAACTGTGGCAAACAGACATGGCGATCGAGTGAGTGGGCCGCCAGCAAGGCTCAGCCAAAAAGTGCCAAGTCCGAACTGCGTCAGCCGGGGCGGCAAAAAACCGCGTCTGCCGGGGCGGCACGAAACCGCGTCAGCCGGGGCGGCGCGAAAACCGCGTCTGCCGGGGCGGCACGAAACCGCGTCAGCCGGGGCGAGCCCGGGTGCGGCACCACCGGGAAAACTGTGGCAAACAGACATGGCGATCGAGTGAGTGGGCCGCCAGCCAGGCACAGCCGAAAAGTGCTAAGTCCGAACTGCGTCAGCCGGGGCGGCAAAAACCGCGTCAGCCGGGGCGGCGCAAAAACCGCGTCTGCCGGGGCGAATGCAAAAAAAACAAAGAAAAAAGCCCGCGCTTAATCAAAAGAAAACAAAGAAAAAAGCTTGCGCTTAATCAAAAGAAAACAAACAAAAAAAGTTCGCGCT
>NW_027464928.1:22500-25000 GCF_043290135.1 Rhipicephalus microplus
CCAGTTTGCCTAATGCTCTGTAACGTCCCTACAGTTTATTATTGATCGTATCGACCATCTCCTCCAGGATCGCCCTGGCCTGTACATTTTCAATAAGTTCCCGTTTTCCCTGAGCAGGGCCTCCACAAAATCTCTTCAGCTGTGCTCTATATTTTTCGGTTAGTTTACAAATCGTAAAATAATGCTCTATGTCTGTTTCTTCCATGTTGCAAGGGCAGATTCTGTTTTGTTTTATCCCGAACCTGAACAGATAGTGAGGAAACCGTCCATGTCCTGTTAAAATTTGTGAAATCTGATAATTTGCAATAAATTGATTTGGAATCTGATTAATATGTTTTATCCAATTGTGTATATAGCTTTTTCGAGCTATTTTGTCTTGGGCCCAAAGTTGTTCCCATTTGTGATACAATTTTTTTTGTAACTCCTTTTTGATAAAATTCTTAGAAATTTGGACCCCTACTTCTTCTCCGAATCTTATTGCCTTTTTTGCCAATTCGTCTGCTATGTCGTTGCCGATGTTTCCACTGTGTCCTTTTACGTATGTTAGAATAATTTGGTTGTTTACTGAAGCATTTTGGAGCAGTTGCTTAATTTTAAATATATAGGGGTTGAGGTTTTCTAGATTATTTATCCCCTGTAGGACTGACAGGCTGTCTGTCAGCAAATGATAGGTGCTTCGATTTTGTTGTAAACTAATATATTCTATGGCCTTGGTTATAGCCATAGCTTCTGCTTCAAAATTGTTACTGTACTTTGGTAATGAATATTGTTTGGTGTCTAATAATTTTTGCTCTTTCATAACTACAAAAGCTGACCCAGCTCCAATTTCATTGCTTGAACCATCTGTAAAAATTTTGTAATCTGTTTCTTGATTGAGTTCTTTATTAAACTTAAATCTTAATCTTTTAGACGGATGAATTTTCCATTTGTCAATTTTTTTAGTAATAGAATCCGCATCGAAAATTTTGTCATTCCAAATAAACTGCTTTCCATTTTTGATAATGTTGTGTAGTTCTATCTCTTTTTCTAATTTTAGATGTACTGGTGGAACATTAGCTAAGACGTTTAATGCATTATTTGAAACTGTTTTATAGGCTTTAGTTATCGATATTAATGGTTTCCGTTGTATTGATTTCAATCTTTTGATTATGGTGCCAATGTTTCTATACCAGACTGGGCCTGCATAAGTTATTATTCTTTCCATTCCCCTTACATATATTTCCCTAAGTTGTTTGTTTTTAATACCTCTGTTTTTACCTGTAAATTTGTTTAAGTTAATTGACAAGTCGAACACTTTCTCTTTTATATAATCTAAATGCGGAAGGAAAGACAGGTTTTCATCTAAGATTACTCCTAATATTTTCATTTGCTGTACCTTTCTTATTTTATTGTCTCCTAATTTAAGTATTGGTGGGCTTTTTGAATATTTTCCTTTAATAACCATAAATTCGGTTTTTGTTGCATTGAATTCAATCTTTTTTTCGAGGCCCCATTTTTGTATTATGTTTAATGTCTGGTTTGCTTTATCTTGTAGCTTTCTTTTAGATGTTCCTTTAATTATTATTGTGATATCGTCGGCGAAAGCTTGCACATATGTTTTTTCTGGGTAATTTTCCCTCAGTACCTCTGTAATCATTATGGTCCATAGTAATGGACTTAATGGGGATCCTTGGGGGGATCCTTTTCTTAGGCAATACATTTTCTGAATGTTTTCGTTTTTGTACGAGATTTTTCGATTTGTCATGATTGCATTGGTTAATTTTATTAAATTTTTTGGGCAATTATTTTCTTCTAAGTACTTAATTATTTCTTTTTTATCAATGGTGTTGAATGCATTTTTGATATCCATTGATATAATCAAAGCTCCCTCTTTATCTAGAGAAGCTTGGTCTAATTTTTTCTTTATGTTCTCTAATGCCTGAATTGTCGAGGTATCGTGCTTGAACCCGTATTGATTTTTGGGGAATAATTCGTTTTTGTATAAGAAGTGATATATGCGGTCTTTGAGTAAGCTTTCTAGGATCTTTCCGAATATTGAGTTTATTGCAATTGGTCGGTAATCTGCAGGTGTATTCTGACTTTTCTTTTTGGGGATCAATATTATTTTTGATACTTTCCAGTCCTGAGGAAAATATCCTAGTTTTAAACAACAATTAAATATATTTACATAAAAGGTATTTTGCTTTTGATTTATTAATTGAATAAATTCCGTTGTTAAGTTGTCCGGTCCTGGTGCGATATCTTTCTTTAGGTTCCTAATTATTGCTTCCACTTCCTGTTGCGTAAACTCCCCATCATCTTCAATGTCATTGTTTATTTCCTCTTCTTCGACTTTTGTTTCGTTTACTTCGTTTTCTCCTGCTAAATCATATAATTTACTTATAATATAGTCGACTGTTTCTGTAAGACAATTTGTTGATGAACCGTCCTCTTTTATCATGCTTTTTATAATGACTGCTTTTTTAATTTGATTCCGGGCTAATTTGTATCCTATATTAAA
>NW_027464928.1:30000-42500 GCF_043290135.1 Rhipicephalus microplus
CTCCCGGCCTCCGTGGAGCGCGGGATGCACGGTCCCATCGACAAGCCTCTCCCGTTTTTACCGTGGCGTCGCGGTTCACCACGGCGGGCGGGTCGGTCTCCTCCGCATAAAAAGGGGGACCCCCGCTTTTTGTTCCACGAAATCGCACAAGCTTTTTTCGCATCCACGGTTTGCCACCGCACACCAAAATGCCGATCCGGCTGCCTACTTTAGCCAACAGGTGGAGCCAGGCGCGCCGTACTTGCGCGGCACTTCCCACGTCCACCGAAGTCGGTGCCAAGGACCACTTTCGGCGCCGGAGCCGCGTACGAGCCTACTCGAGGCGGAAGAACGAAGCCAGCAAGGGCCTGGCCGCAAGTGCGTTCAATTGTCGGGACGTCCAAGTCCCTCGTTCTTCCGTGCTTCCTCTTTCGGCAAGTCGTTGCGGCACCTTCCCAAAGCGCGCAGACCCGCTAATCGCGACGAGCGCGACGTGGCCGTGCCGCCTTTCCCTCGGCAGCAAGCAAAACGCCTGGCAACGTCGACGCTCCCCTAACCGCGATCTCGCACCGTGTTTCGTGTGGCGAATTCAAAAGCCGGCCGGCGCTGCTGCAACCATTACGGTCGGTACGCATACGCCGCGGAGGGCGGGACGGTCATCGGAGCGTGCGGTTCCTCCATCGAGTACTGCGCACCTCGGCCGTCGCATCGCCGTGCCATGACCGGCCGCGCGTCAACGCGAACCGGTGCCAGCGAGATCCCTCGCCTGCAAGAACCGACCGGCAGCCTCCGTCACCCGAGGACGCGGAGGCGCTTGCCGCGGACGGCGGGACGGTATGCACTGGTGCACAGCGGACCCGTCACATCGCCAGTTCCTTGACCGACCGCCGACGCTTGTGCCGTTCCTCTCGTACTTGGCAGTCGCCGCGCGATTGTCGGGTCTCGTTCTTGCACGCTCGAACGGTCGGGAGGGCACTCGGCTGGCGTTTCGGGAACGCGCAGCCTCGCCTTCTACCGACGTAACCACGACTCGCCGTTCGCGCTCCGCCGCTCCTGTTTACAGTACTAGGCGGTCCCGCAGCGGTCGGGTCGCGCATTTCGAGCGCTTCGAGCCACGGTGCAGTGGCGGGTCGAAAGCCGACCTATGAGTGCGTTGCGCCGTTTGTACCCGCGTCCGCCACCTGGCCGACCGTCCAAGGTCGCGGTGTTGGCGTCCGCTGGGCGCAACAATTTGTCACGGGGTGCCGCTCCACATTCAGGCAGCCCCGTGGGGAAAAGCCGACCCCGCGTCCAAACGGGGTCAGCGGCAGAAAGTGTCGGGCGCAGACGCAGCTGAGGCGCTCACCCTTCACAATCCGTTAATGATCCTTCCGCAGGTTCACCTACGGAAACCTTGTTACGACTTTTACTTCCTCTAAATGATCAAGTTTGGTCATCTTTCCAACAGACCGGCGCAACCGAAAGGCCGCGCCGGACATCGGTCCGAAGACCTCACTAAATCATTCAATCGGTAGTAGCGACGGGCGGTGTGTACAAAGGGCAGGGACGTAATCAACGCGAGCTTATGACTCGCGCTTACTGGGAATTCCTCGTTCAAGGGGAACAATTGCAAGCCCCTATCCCAATCACGAAAGAAGTTCCACGGGTTACCCAGTCTTTTCAGACAGGGATAAAGACACGCTGCTTCCTTCAGTGTAGCGCGCGTGCGGCCCCGGACATCTAAGGGCATCACAGACCTGTTATTGCTCTGTTTCGTGCGGCTAGGAGCCGCTTGTCCCTCTAAGAAGGTTGTAAGGTGCTGGGAACCCCGCACCTATTTAATAGGCTAGAGTCTCGTTCGTTATCGGAATTAACCAGACAAATCGCTCCACCAACTAAGAACGGCCATGCACCACCATCCACCGAATCAAGAAAGAGCTCTCAATCTGTCAATCCTCCCAGTGTCCGGGCCGGGTAAGTTTTCCCGTGTTGAGTCAAATTAAGCCGCAGGCTCCACTCCTGGTGGTGCCCTTCCGTCAATTCCTTTAAGTTTCAGCTTTGCAACCATACTTCCCCCGGAACCCAAATACTTTGGTTTCCCGGAAGCTGCCCGCCGAGTCATTTGAGTAACTCAGGCGGATCGCTGGTTGGCATCGTTTATGGTCAGAACTAGGGCGGTATCTGATCGCCTTCGAACCTCTGACTTTCGTTCTTGATCAATGAAAACATTCTTGGCAAATGCTTTCGCAGTAGTTCGTCTTGCGACGGTCCAAGAATTTCACCTCTAGCGCCGCAATACGAATGCCCCCGTCCGTCCCTCTTAATCATTACCTCGTATTCCAAAAACCAACAGAACAGAAACGAGGTCTTGTTCTATTATTCCATGCAAGTTTATTCAGGCGACTCGCCTGCGTTGAGCACTCTAATTTTTTCAAAGTAAAAGCACCGGCCATCTCGAGGCACACAATGAAGTGCACCAAGAAAGAACCGGCATGATGTTCAGTCCGAGCCGTCGCATCGGGTAGATGCACTACTCGTCTGGAACTGAGATCCAACTACGAGCTTTTTAACCGCAGCAGCTTTAGTATACGCTATTGGAGCTGGAATTACCGCGGCTGCTGGCACCAGACTTGCCCTCCAATTGATCCTCGTTAAAGGATTTAGAGTGTACTCATTTCAATTACGGGGCCTCAAAAGAGTCCCGTATTGTTATTTTTCGTCACTACCTCCCCGTGCCGGGAGTGGGTAATTTGCGCGCCTGCTGCCTTCCTTGGATGTGGTAGCCGTTTCTCAGGCTCCCTCTCCGGAATCGAACCCTGATTCTCCGTTACCCGTAACAACCATGGTAAGCAAGTAACCTACCATCGAAAGTTGATAAGGCAGACACTTGAAAGAAACGTCGCCGGCTCGTGGCCATGCGATCAGCACAAAGTTATCCAGAGTCACCACACAATACGGGCCGAAACCCGATCGATCTTGGTCTAATAAAAGCACCCGTTACCCAAAGGGCTCCAGGCTCACTGCATGTATTAGCTCTAGAATTGCCACAGTTATCCAAGTAGGAAGAAACGATCTAAGGAACCATAACTGATTTAATGAGCCATTCGCGGTTTCGCCTTATTTCGGCATGTACTTAGACATGCATGGCTTAATCTTTGAGACAAGCATATGATTACTGGCAGGATCAACCAGGTAATCGTTCGACTGCGCGTCCGTCCTCGCCCTCGGCGGGCCGGACGCAGTCTGTGTGCGGCGGAGGCCACCTTCAGGCGCCCCAACACGCTTATTTTGCACTCCGAGATGACGGCGTTCGAGCTCGCTACGGCACAACCTTCCCGAAAGACGAGTGGGAGCCGTGCGGCAAGAAGCACGTTCATGCTCGCTCTTTTTCGTTGCATCGACTCGGTCGCGCCGTGCGGGTTGCCCAAGCCCGCTGCACTGTCGGTGGACCGGCCGGAACTAGCAACGGAGCCGAGACTGCAAAGCCGCCAGACGACGGGTCACGCCCGCGTCTTCGGCGCTTTCGCATCTGAATCGCCCGAGGACGACACGGAACACACCTCGATATCGTGGTAAAACGGCACCGTCCGACAACCAGCCCCTAACGCATCAAGCGGATGAGGCTGCAGACGACTGCCGTGGATTCCCCTGGAGCAGACCCGAGGACACGCTTGACGAGGCCGAAGCCCGCCGCATATCAGACACCCGGTCGCTTTCGCGTACGCCGCTCACGAGAACCCCCACATAATAGCAGCGATAAGTACCCAGACCTCCTTGGGCCCTAATACGAGCGTACTCGAGAAAATTTCACCGCGGGTGTGCCCCGAAACGTGTGGCATGTTGAGCGTGCCACAAGTCTACGTCGCTCTCAAACCCGCCGAGGTCGTAGAATTTGCGACCCTACTCACGAAATTCCCACCGAGGATACGGCCGCAAACGTACCGCACCTTGGGTAGGCCACGAGTTTGTGCAACACTACGCTGACGGCACAGCACCGAGGTCGTGCGCGCACGCACGGGAAAATTCCGCCGCGGTTTCTGCCGAAAACGTGAGGCACCACGACTCTCCGCAAGTTCGCGTCGACTGCGAAAGACCGAAGTCGTGAACGACGTGTCCGCTACTCGCCGCCGACACGCTGGACACCAAACGTACAACGACTCGACGGCGTCGTAGAGGCCCACGACGCGGTTTTCCTTAACGACGTCTCGGCGTGGCACCGACAGGTTAGAACGGCCGACCAACGTTCCCTGTCCGCCGTTCGGCTCAGTCGAAGGGCTCGGCGACTTCGGCAACGCTGCGAAGCCGCACGGTGACGCACGCCATGTCCCCATTTTTTTTTTCTTTCTGCGTCTGCCGGGGTGCCCCTATAATAGCAGCGATAAGCACCCAGACCGCCGTGGGTCGCTCGCCCCGGCTGACGTGGTTTTTCGTACTCCTGCGGCGGTCGCCGTCAAGCACGTCCAAATACGCTACTTTCGTGGGCGCATTCACGCTCTTTCGCTTCGCCGGAGTGCCAGCACTCACTCTGCCAAAAACGGCGAACATCCGAGCGGCGGTTCCCACTTTTGCGTCGGCGTCGCAAACCCCGCCCCGGCAGACGAGGTTTGCCGTACTCGTGCGACGGTGGCCGGCGGGCACGTCGAAAGACGCCGATATCGTGCGCGAATTGGCGCACCTTGGCTTCACCGGAGTGCCGCCACTGACTCCTCCAAAAACGGCGAAGATCCGAGCGGCGCTTCCCACTTTCGCATCGGCGTCCCGAACTCCGCCCCGGCTGACGCGGTTTACCGTACTCGTGCGACGGTCGCCGGCGAGCACGTGGAAAGACGCCGATATCGTGCCCGAATCGGCTCCGTTCGGCTTCGCCGGAGTGCCAGCACTGGCTCGGCGAAAGACGACGAACATCCGAGCGACGGTTCTCACTATTGCGTACGCGTCGCAAACCCCGCCCCGGCAGACGCACTTTGCCGTACTCGTGCGACGGTCGCCGGCGAGCACGTAGAAAGACGCCGATATCGTGCCGGAATCGGCCCCGTTTGGCTTCGCCGGAGTGCCAGCACTCACTCGGCCACAAACGGCGAACATCCGAGCGGCGGTTCCCACTTAGCCGTCGGCGTCCCGAACTCCGCCCCGGCAGACGCGGTTGCCGAGCTCGTGCGACTAGCGACCGCGAAGCCGTCTCGCGACGCCGCTTTCGTGCGCGGCTCCCACTGCGACCTGGGTCACCCGAGGTCGACGAGCAAAAAAGAATGTCGAAAAAAATTTTTTTTTTTTTTTGCGTCTGCCGGGGTGCCCCTATAATAGCAGCGATAAGCACCCAGACCGCCATGGGTCGCTCGCCCCGGCTGACGTGGTTTTTCGTTTTCCTGCGGTGGTCGTCGTCAAGCACGTCCAAACACGCCACTTTCGTGGGCGCATTCGCGCTCTTTCGCTTCGCCGGAGTGCCAGCACTCACTCTGCCAAAAACGGCGAACATCCGAGCGGCGGTTCCCACTTTTGCGTCGGCGTCGCAAACCCCGCCCCGGCAGACGAGGTTTGCCGTACTCGTGCGACGGTGGCCGGCGGGCACGTCGAAAGACGCCGATATCGTGCGCGAATTGGCGCACCTTGGCTTCACCGGAGTGCCGCCACTGACTCCTCCAAAAACGGCGAAGATCCGAGCGGCGCTTCCCACTTTCGCATCGGCGTCCCGAACTCCGCCCCGGCTGACGCGGTTTACCGTACTCGTGCGACGGTCGCCGGCGAGCACGTGGAAAGACGCCGATATCGTGCCCGAATCGGCTCCGTTCGGCTTCGCCGGATTGCCAGCACTGGCTCGGCGAAAGACGACGAACATCCGAGCGACGGTTCTCACTATTGCGTACGCGTCGCAAACCCCGCCCCGGCAGACGCACTTTGCCGTACTCGTGCGACGGTCGCCGGCGAGCACGTAGAAAGACGCCGATATCGTGCCGGAATCGGCCCCGTTTGGCTTCGCCGGAGTGCCAGCACTCACTCGGCCACAAACGGCGAACATCCGAGCGGCGGTTCCCACTTAGCCGTCGGCGTCCCGAACTCCGCCCCGGCAGACGCGGTTGCCGAGCTCGTGCGACTAGCGACCGCGAAGCCGTCTCGCGACGCCGCTTTCGTGCGCGGCTCCCACTGCGACCTGGGTCACCCGAGGTCGACGAGCAAAAAAGAATGTCGAAAAAAATTTTTTTTTTTTTTTTTGCGTCTGCCGGGGTGCCCCTATAATAGCAGCGATAAGCACCCAGACCGCCATGGGTCGCTCGCCCCGGCTGACGTGGTTTTTCGTTTTCCTGCGGTGGTCGTCGTCAAGCACGTCCAAACACGCCACTTTCGTGGGCGCATTCGCGCTCTTTCGCTTCGCCGGAGTGCCAGCACTCACTCTGCCAAAAACGGCGAACATCCTAGTGGCGGTTCCCACTTTTGCGTCGGCGTCGCCAACCCCGCCCCGGCATACGCGGTTTGCCGTACTCGTGCGGCGGTGGCCGGCGGGCACGTCGAAAGACACCGATATCGTGCGCGAGTCGATGCTTCTTGGTCTCGCAGGAGGGCCGCCACTCACTCCTGCAAAAACGGCGAAGATCCGAGCGGCGCTTCCCACTTTTTCGTCGGCGTCGCAAACCTCGCCCCGGCAGACGCGCTTTGCCGTACTCGTGCGACGGTCGCCGGCGAGCACGTCGAAATACGCCGATATCGTGCCCGAATCGGCCCCGTTTCGCTTCGCCGGAGTGCCAGCACTCGCTCGGCCAAAGACGACGAACATCCGAGCGACGGTTCCCACTATTGCGTACGCGTCGCGAACCCCGCCCCGGCAGACGCGGTTTGCCGTACTCGTGCGGCGGTGGCCGGCGGGCACGTCGAAAGACGCCGATATCGTGCACGAATTGGCGCTCCTTGGCTTCACCGGAGTGCCAGCACTCACTCGGCCAAAAACGGCGAACATCCGAGCAGCGGTACCCACTTAGCCGTCGGCATCCCGAACTCCGCGCCGGCTGACGCGGTTGCCGAGCTCGTGCGACTAGCGACCGCGAACGCGTCTCGCGACGCCGCTTTCGTGCGCGGCTCCCATTGCGACCTGGGTTACCCGAGCTCGACCAGCAAAAAAGAAGGTCGAAAATTTTTTTTTTTTTTTCTGCGTCTGCCGGGGTGCCCCTATAATAGCAGCGATAAGCACCCAGACCGCCGTGTGTCGCTCGCCCCGGCTGACGTGGTTTTTCGTACTCCTGCAGCGGTCGCCGTCACGCACGTCCAAATACGCCACTTTCGTGGGCGCATTCGCGCTCTTTCGCGTCGCCGGAGTGCCAGCACTCACTCTGCCAAAAACGGCCAACATCCGAGCGGCGGTTCCCACTTTTGCGTCGGCGTCGTAAACCCCGCCCCGGCAGACGCGGTTTGCCCTACTCGTGCGACGGTCGCCGGCGAGCGCGTCGAAAGACGCCGATATCGTGCGCTAATTGGCGCTCCTTGGCTTCTCCGGAGTGCCGCCACTCACTCCTCCAAAAACGGCGAAGATCCGAGCGGCGTTCTCCACTTTCGCATCGGCGTCCCGAACTCCGCCCGGGCTGACGCGGTTTACCGTACTCGTGCGACGGTCGCCGGCGGGCACGTCGAAAGACGCCGATATCGTGCCGTAATCGGCCCCGTTTGGCTTCGCCCGTGTGCCAGCACTCACTCGGCCAAAAACGGCGAACATCCGAGCAGCGTTTCCCACTTTCGCATCGGCGTCCCGAAGCCCGCCCCGGCAGACGCGGTTTGCCCTACTCGAGCGACGGTCGCCGGCGATCACGTCGAAAGGCGCCGAATTCGTGCACGAATCGATGCTTCTTGGTCTCGCAGGAGGGCCGCCACTCACTCCTGCAAAAACGGCGAAGATCCGAGTTGCGCTTCCCACTTTTTCGTCGGCGTCCCGAACTACGCCCCGGCTGACGCGGTTTACCGTACTCGTGCGACGGTCGCCGGCGGGCACTTCAAAATACGCCGATTTCGTGGGCGCATTCACGCTGTTTCGCTTCCCCGGAGTGCCAACACTCACTCTGCCGAAAGCGGCGATCATCCGAGCGGCGGTTCCCACTTTTGCGTCGGCTTCGCAAACGGCGCCCCGGCAGACGCGCTCGTGCGACGTACTCGTGCGACGGTCGCCGGCGAGCACGTCGAAAGACGCCGATATCGTGCTCGAATCGACCCCGTTTCGCTTCGCCGGAGTGCTGCCAGTCACGGCGCAGAAAACGGCGAACAAGTGTTTTTTTTTTTTTTTTTCCTAGAATTTGTGTTATAGAAGGCACATTTGATATCGGACGATAATTTTCAACTTTATCACGCGCACCGATTTTCGTGTAGAGGTTTGCAAGTTTATGGGAATTTCTCCACTTGGAATAATGCGATTTAGTAGTACTACGAGAACTTCATGGATGTACTCAAGGGTACGGGGCAAGTCAGTTACGTCAACACCTGCAGATTTTTTACACTTCAAACTGAAAATTGTTGGTTGTGAGTCCTCGTGTGATATTAAAGGCCGATTCGCTAACACATAGAACAAAGAAAGAAAGGAAGAAAAAACGCCCGCGCTCGCTCAAGAAACCTGGGTTCGCAACAAGTGGCAACAACAAGCAACCGAGCGAGTGCGCCAAAACCCGTGGCGGCCGAACAAACGCGAAGTCCCAACCGCGTCAGCCGGGGCGGCACGGGACAGGAAAAATCACTTCAGCCGGGGCGGCGGGGCACCGAATAAACCTCGTCA
Source organism: Rhipicephalus microplus (assembly GCF_043290135.1). Lineage (NCBI taxonomy): Eukaryota > Metazoa > Arthropoda > Arachnida > Ixodida > Ixodidae > Rhipicephalus > Rhipicephalus microplus. The sequence continues at coordinate 38,702 of NW_027464928.1, forward strand.
CCTCGTCGCAGGATAAAAGAGGAAACAAAAAGTCTAAACAGCGTCTGCTGGAGCGAATGCGTAATAAAACAACAACAACAACAAAAAAAAAAAACACCCGCGCTCAAGAAGTCTGCAATCACCACAAAAGGCGACTGTGACCGAGCAGCGTCAGCCGGGGCCGTGCGGAAACGGAAAAACCGCGACTACCGGGGCGTCGAGGCACCGAAAAATCCACTTCAGCCGCGGCGAAAAAAAAAAACAAAAAGAAAGACGGAGGGGGGGGGGGAACCACGTCTGCCGGGGCGAAGGAAAAAAAAAAACGCGTCTGCCGGGGCGAGCCCGGGTGCGGCACCACCGGGAAAACTGTGGCAAACAGACATGGCGATCGAGTGAGTGGGCCGCCAGCCAGGCTCAGCCAAAAAGTGCAAAGTCCGAACTGCGTCAGCCGGGGCGGCAAAAACCACGTCAGCCGGGGCGGCGCAAAAAACCGCGTCTGCCGGGGCGGCACGAAACCGCGTCAGCCGGGGCGGCGCGAAAACTGCGTCAGCCGGGGCGAAAGAAAAAAAAAAAAAACGCGTCTGCCGGGGCGAGCCCGGGTGCGGCACCACCGGGAAAACTGTGGCAAACAGACATGGCGATCGAGTGAGTGGGCCGCCAGCCAGGCACAGCCGAAAAGTGCAAAGTCCGAACCGTGTCAGCCGGGGCGGCAAAAAACCGCGTCAGCCGGGGCGGCGCAAAAAACCGCGTCTGCCGGGGCGGCACGAAACCGCGTCAGCCGGGGCGGCGCGAAAACTGCGTCAGCCGGGGCGAGCCCGGGTGCGGCACCACCGGGAAAACTGTGGCAAACAGACATGGCGATCGAGTGAGTGGGCCGCCAGCCAGGCTCAGCCAAAAAGTGCCAAGTCCGAACTGCGTCAGCCGGGGCGGCAAAAAACCGCGTCAGCCGGGGCGGCGCAAAAAACCGCGTCTGCCGGGGCGGCGCGAAAACCGCGTCTGCCGGGGCGGCGCGAAAACTGCGTCAGCCGGGGCGAAAGAAAAAAAAAAACGCGTCTGCCGGGGCGAGCCCGGGTGCGGCACCACCGGGAAAACTGTGGCAAACAGACATGGCGATCGAGTGAGTGGGCCGCCAGCAAGGCTCAGCCAAAAAGTGCTAAGTCCGAACTGCGTCAGCTGGGGCGGCAAAAAACCGCGTCTGCCGGGGCGGCACGAAACCGCGTCAGCCGGGGCGGCGCGAAAACCGCGTCTGCCGGGGCGGCACGAAACCGCGTCAGCCGGGGCGGCGCGAAAACTGCGTCAGCCGGGGCGAGCCCGGGTGCGGCACCACCGGGAAAACTGTGGCAAACAGACATGGCGATCGAGTGAGTGGGCCGCCAGCCAGGCACAGCCGAAAAGTGCTAAGTCCGAACTGCGTCAGCCGGGGCGGCAAAAACCGCGTCAGCCGGGGCGGCGCGAAAACCGCGTCTGCCGGGGCGGCACGAAACCGCGTCAGCCGGGGCGGCGCGAAAACTGCGTCAGCCGGGGCGAGCCCGGGTGCGGCACCACCGGGAAAACTGTGGCTAACAGACATGGCGATCGAGTGAGTGGGCCACCAGCCAGGCTCAGCCAAAAAGTGCTAAGTCCGAACTGCGTCAGCCGGGGCGGCAAAAACCGCGTCAGCCGGGGCGGCGCAAAAAACCGCGTCTGCCGGGGCGGCACGAAACCGCGTCAGCCGGGGCGGCGCGAAAACTGCGTCAGCCGGGGCGAAAGAAAAAAAAAAAAACGCGTCTGCCGGGGCGAGCCCGGGTGCGGCACCACCGGGAAAACTGTGGCAAACAGACATGGCGATCGAGTGAGTGGGCCGCCAGCCAGGCACAGCCGAAAAGTGCCAAGTCCGAACTGCGTCAGCCGGGGCGGCAAAAAACCGCGTCAGCCGGGGCGGCGCAAAAAACCGCGTCTGCCGGGGCGGCACGAAACCGCGTCAGCCGGGGCGGCGCGAAAACTGCGTCAGCCGGGGCGAGCCCGGGTGCGGCACCACCGGGAAAACTGTGGCAAACAGACATGGCGATCGAGTGAGTGGGCCGCCAGCCAGGCTCAGCCAAAAAGTGCCAAGTCCGAACTGCGTCAGCCGGGGCGGCGCAAAAAACCGCGTCTGCCGGGGCGGCGCGAAAACCGCGTCTGCCGGGGCGGCGCGAAAACTGCGTCAGCCGGGGCGAAAGAAAAAAAAAACGCGTCTGCCGGGGCGAGCCCGGGTGCGGCACCACCGGGAAAACTGTGGCAAACAGACATGGCGATCGAGTGAGTGGGCCGCCAGCAAGGCTCAGCCAAAAAGTGCCAAGTCCGAACTGCGTCAGCCGGGGCGGCAAAAAACCGCGTCTGCCGGGGCGGCACGAAACCGCGTCAGCCGGGGCGGCGCGAAAACCGCGTCTGCCGGGGCGGCACGAAACCGCGTCAGCCGGGGCGAGCCCGGGTGCGGCACCACCGGGAAAACTGTGGCAAACAGACATGGCGATCGAGTGAGTGGGCCGCCAGCCAGGCACAGCCGAAAAGTGCTAAGTCCGAACTGCGTCAGCCGGGGCGGCAAAAACCGCGTCAGCCGGGGCGGCGCAAAAACCGCGTCTGCCGGGGCGAATGCAAAAAAAACAAAGAAAAAAGCCCGCGCTTAATCAAAAGAAAACAAAGAAAAAAGCTTGCGCTTAATCAAAAGAAAACAAACAAAAAAAGTTCGCGCTTAAGCCTGGCGGTGGAACCACCGGGGCAAACAGACCTGGCGATCGAGTGAGTGGGCCGCCAGCCGGGGTGAGCCAAAAAGTGCAAAGTCGGAACCGCGTCAGCCGGGGCGGCGCGAAAACCGCGTCAGCCGGGGCGGCGCAAAAACTGCGTCAGCCGGGGCGGCACGGAAAAACGAAAACCGCGTCAGCCGGGGCGGCACGGAAAAACGAAAACCACGTCAGCCGGGGCGACATCAAAATGAGGAAAAAAAAAAAAACTGCCTTAGGACACCTGCGTACACTTTCATGCGTTTGGGCATATCTCTCTGTAACACGCGCGCCCCTCGTTACGCGCGGCACTCTGTTTTCTCCGACACCCATATTTCGGCGGCATGTGGCACGCGCGCCCGTCCCTACGCACGGCACACCGCAGTGCTTTCTCGATATTTTTCTTTTCCTCCAACACCGTCATCTATAGGCTTTTAGTGACCTGTTGCTCGTGGCAAAAGTTCGCTAGCTCTGACACCTCTTGCATGCGCACCGTTTTTGCGCACGGTGCTATGCCGCAAAGCACGGCAGTCGCATGCGTTTCTCTCAGGCACCTCTTTTTTGACACAACGCTGTGGTGCTTAGAAACACACCCGCCGCTTTTGCGCACAGAACTCCACCGTACAGCACGGTAGTCACGTTTGTTCCACACGAACAGCAGTGTGCATCGTGCTACGACACTTTGAAAGCTTTTTCTTCCGAGTCTCGACCGCGCTGTTCCTTTCGTACTTGGCGCGGTTTTGGGACCAGCTTTGTTTTAAACCCCTACTGCGCGCCGTTCCTTTCGTACTTGGCGCGGTTCAGGGTTTGTTTCGAGCCCTTAGCCGCGCTGTTCCCTCCGTACTTGGCGCGGTTTAGGGTCGAGCTTTGTCTCGAGCCCTCTCCGCGCCGTTCCTTCCGTACTTGGCGCGGTTTAGGGTTTGTTTCGAGCCCTTAGCCGCGCTGTTCCCTCCGTACTTGGCGCGGTTTAGGGTTTGTTTCGAGCCCTTAGCCGCGCTGTTCCCTCCGTACTTGGCGCGGTTTAGGGTCGAGCTTTGTCTCGAGCCCTCTCCGCGCCGTTCCTTCCGTACTTGGCGCGGTTT
>NW_027464928.1:47500-60000 GCF_043290135.1 Rhipicephalus microplus
AGCAGTTGCGTGATAAACGACCGTGTCGAAAGCCCAAACACCGCCGAGGCCAGTCGCCGCCGCCGCAAGGGCAGCCACGCAGCCTGGCGAGAGGCATCGTCTCGTGTAGCGTCGCCCCCGCCCCAACTGGAGTGGCCCAGTTTTTTGAACGGGACGGGAACTGCGAAGCACTTAGACCGACGGCGGACTACGACGAGAACGCCTTAAGCTTCGCCAACGTTTCGCCAACTCGTGCGGGAGACTTTTTCCGCTTCGCGGCAAGTCGTCGCGCCGTGCTCTCCGCATCAACCGCGTACGCAGCGAACCGCAAACGTCGGGCGCAGCCTCCTCACCTCCCTGCGCTTTGCGCGCGAACGTTCCCTGTTCGCGCGGCAAAGCCTGGAGGAGGCACGGCCCCGCAGCGTGTTCGAGCGCCCGGTCTACGGGACACCCTGCTTACTTCGAGGGCAACAAGCGCAACGAAAGGCTGCGATCTCGCGCACTTTGCGCACGGCTGGAGAAGCTTTGCTGGCCGGCTTTCGCTCCTCGTGTTTACCGTGCGTTAAAGTTGCGCGTCCGTGGCTCTCGCAGCTCTTGCGCGCCCGGTCGCAGAGAGGAGTACGCAACCTCGACCGCACTTTCCCTGCAGGCTTCCTTCCGACTCGAAGTCCTGCGGCGGTCTCAACGAGGTGCCACATCCTCAATGCAGTCGGTCGCCCCCGTTTCGGTTGGGCTCTGGCACGACGGTCGCCACCGTCTCGCCCTTGAGTGGCCGCTGTTGGCGCTCGCTGTGAGGTGTTCAGCGTGCTGTCCGTGTTGCCGACGCGGTCAAAACGAGTCGACGGCTCACGTTCCCTTGTGCGCCGAAGGCTCTCTTGATATGTGATCCGACCCTCAGACAGACGAAGCCAAGGGAAGACCCAAGGCCGCAATGTGCGTTCAAAGAATCAGTGCTCAGTGTGTCCTGCAATTCACACCAAGTCTCGCAGCTGGCTGCGTTCTTCATCGACCCGAGAACCGAGTGATCCACCGCTTAGAGTCGTGAAAAAGTGTTTGTTCAATTCCGTACAGTCAAAACCAAACGTTTCTGGCACTCGGCCAAACAGTGGCCAAGAAGGGCGCTTTTCAGCGCACGCTTGGACTCCAAAACTCTGCCGCGCCTTTTTCGGCTGCCGCAAATCGAGCAAACGGTGTGTTTCGGACGGCGTTTCGCTTCCGCTACTTGCGAGTGCTTTCGTGGTCCACCCCTCTATAAATACTCGGGAGGCGTCGAAGCCGGTTCTCCAAGCCGGACCCGTAGGTATCGTTGTGTGCTCGCTCTCATTGGCCCGCCTAACCAGAAAATGCCTGCGGTACACCCATTTGGATAAGAGTGCACGCAGATGCGGGCCTCGACGGCTACACATTTCCTCGGGCGGCCGCCTCCCGGCCTCCGTGGAGCGCGGGATGCACGGTCCCATCGACAAGCCTCTCCCGTTTTTACCGTGGCGTCGCGGTTCACCACGGCGGGCGGGTCGGTCTCCTCCGCATAAAAAGGGGGACCCCCGCTTTTTGTTCCACGAAATCGCACAAGCTTTTTTCGCATCCACGGTTTGCCACCGCACACCAAAATGCCGATCCGGCTGCCTACTTTAGCCAACAGGTGGAGCCAGGCGCGCCGTACTTGCGCGGCACTTCCCACGTCCACCGAAGTCGGTGCCAAGGACCACTTTCGGCGCCGGAGCCGCGTACGAGCCTACTCGAGGCGGAAGAACGAAGCCAGCAAGGGCCTGGCCGCAAGTGCGTTCAATTGTCGGGACGTCCAAGTCCCTCGTTCTTCCGTGCTTCCTCTTTCGGCAAGTCGTTGCGGCACCTTCCCAAAGCGCGCAGACCCGCTAATCGCGACGAGCGCGACGTGGCCGTGCCGCCTTTCCCTCGGCAGCAAGCAAAACGCCTGGCAACGTCGACGCTCCCCTAACCGCGATCTCGCACCGTGTTTCGTGTGGCGAATTCAAAAGCCGGCCGGCGCTGCTGCAACCATTACGGTCGGTACGCATACGCCGCGGAGGGCGGGACGGTCATCGGAGCGTGCGGTTCCTCCATCGAGTACTGCGCACCTCGGCCGTCGCATCGCCGTGCCATGACCGGCCGCGCGTCAACGCGAACCGGTGCCAGCGAGATCCCTCGCCTGCAAGAACCGACCGGCAGCCTCCGTCACCCGAGGACGCGGAGGCGCTTGCCGCGGACGGCGGGACGGTATGCACTGGTGCACAGCGGACCCGTCACATCGCCAGTTCCTTGACCGACCGCCGACGCTTGTGCCGTTCCTCTCGTACTTGGCAGTCGCCGCGCGATTGTCGGGTCTCGTTCTTGCACGCTCGAACGGTCGGGAGGGCACTCGGCTGGCGTTTCGGGAACGCGCAGCCTCGCCTTCTACCGACGTAACCACGACTCGCCGTTCGCGCTCCGCCGCTCCTGTTTACAGTACTAGGCGGTCCCGCAGCGGTCGGGTCGCGCATTTCGAGCGCTTCGAGCCACGGTGCAGTGGCGGGTCGAAAGCCGACCTATGAGTGCGTTGCGCCGTTTGTACCCGCGTCCGCCACCTGGCCGACCGTCCAAGGTCGCGGTGTTGGCGTCCGCTGGGCGCAACAATTTGTCACGGGGTGCCGCTCCACATTCAGGCAGCCCCGTGGGGAAAAGCCGACCCCGCGTCCAAACGGGGTCAGCGGCAGAAAGTGTCGGGCGCAGACGCAGCTGAGGCGCTCACCCTTCACAATCCGTTAATGATCCTTCCGCAGGTTCACCTACGGAAACCTTGTTACGACTTTTACTTCCTCTAAATGATCAAGTTTGGTCATCTTTCCAACAGACCGGCGCAACCGAAAGGCCGCGCCGGACATCGGTCCGAAGACCTCACTAAATCATTCAATCGGTAGTAGCGACGGGCGGTGTGTACAAAGGGCAGGGACGTAATCAACGCGAGCTTATGACTCGCGCTTACTGGGAATTCCTCGTTCAAGGGGAACAATTGCAAGCCCCTATCCCAATCACGAAAGAAGTTCCACGGGTTACCCAGTCTTTTCAGACAGGGATAAAGACACGCTGCTTCCTTCAGTGTAGCGCGCGTGCGGCCCCGGACATCTAAGGGCATCACAGACCTGTTATTGCTCTGTTTCGTGCGGCTAGGAGCCGCTTGTCCCTCTAAGAAGGTTGTAAGGTGCTGGGAACCCCGCACCTATTTAATAGGCTAGAGTCTCGTTCGTTATCGGAATTAACCAGACAAATCGCTCCACCAACTAAGAACGGCCATGCACCACCATCCACCGAATCAAGAAAGAGCTCTCAATCTGTCAATCCTCCCAGTGTCCGGGCCGGGTAAGTTTTCCCGTGTTGAGTCAAATTAAGCCGCAGGCTCCACTCCTGGTGGTGCCCTTCCGTCAATTCCTTTAAGTTTCAGCTTTGCAACCATACTTCCCCCGGAACCCAAATACTTTGGTTTCCCGGAAGCTGCCCGCCGAGTCATTTGAGTAACTCAGGCGGATCGCTGGTTGGCATCGTTTATGGTCAGAACTAGGGCGGTATCTGATCGCCTTCGAACCTCTGACTTTCGTTCTTGATCAATGAAAACATTCTTGGCAAATGCTTTCGCAGTAGTTCGTCTTGCGACGGTCCAAGAATTTCACCTCTAGCGCCGCAATACGAATGCCCCCGTCCGTCCCTCTTAATCATTACCTCGTATTCCAAAAACCAACAGAACAGAAACGAGGTCTTGTTCTATTATTCCATGCAAGTTTATTCAGGCGACTCGCCTGCGTTGAGCACTCTAATTTTTTCAAAGTAAAAGCACCGGCCATCTCGAGGCACACAATGAAGTGCACCAAGAAAGAACCGGCATGATGTTCAGTCCGAGCCGTCGCATCGGGTAGATGCACTACTCGTCTGGAACTGAGATCCAACTACGAGCTTTTTAACCGCAGCAGCTTTAGTATACGCTATTGGAGCTGGAATTACCGCGGCTGCTGGCACCAGACTTGCCCTCCAATTGATCCTCGTTAAAGGATTTAGAGTGTACTCATTTCAATTACGGGGCCTCAAAAGAGTCCCGTATTGTTATTTTTCGTCACTACCTCCCCGTGCCGGGAGTGGGTAATTTGCGCGCCTGCTGCCTTCCTTGGATGTGGTAGCCGTTTCTCAGGCTCCCTCTCCGGAATCGAACCCTGATTCTCCGTTACCCGTAACAACCATGGTAAGCAAGTAACCTACCATCGAAAGTTGATAAGGCAGACACTTGAAAGAAACGTCGCCGGCTCGTGGCCATGCGATCAGCACAAAGTTATCCAGAGTCACCACACAATACGGGCCGAAACCCGATCGATCTTGGTCTAATAAAAGCACCCGTTACCCAAAGGGCTCCAGGCTCACTGCATGTATTAGCTCTAGAATTGCCACAGTTATCCAAGTAGGAAGAAACGATCTAAGGAACCATAACTGATTTAATGAGCCATTCGCGGTTTCGCCTTATTTCGGCATGTACTTAGACATGCATGGCTTAATCTTTGAGACAAGCATATGATTACTGGCAGGATCAACCAGGTAATCGTTCGACTGCGCGTCCGTCCTCGCCCTCGGCGGGCCGGACGCAGTCTGTGTGCGGCGGAGGCCACCTTCAGGCGCCCCAACACGCTTATTTTGCACTCCGAGATGACGGCGTTCGAGCTCGCTACGGCACAACCTTCCCGAAAGACGAGTGGGAGCCGTGCGGCAAGAAGCACGTTCATGCTCGCTCTTTTTCGTTGCATCGACTCGGTCGCGCCGTGCGGGTTGCCCAAGCCCGCTGCACTGTCGGTGGACCGGCCGGAACTAGCAACGGAGCCGAGACTGCAAAGCCGCCAGACGACGGGTCACGCCCGCGTCTTCGGCGCTTTCGCATCTGAATCGCCCGAGGACGACACGGAACACACCTCGATATCGTGGTAAAACGGCACCGTCCGACAACCAGCCCCTAACGCATCAAGCGGATGAGGCTGCAGACGACTGCCGTGGATTCCCCTGGAGCAGACCCGAGGACACGCTTGACGAGGCCGAAGCCCGCCGCATATCAGACACCCGGTCGCTTTCGCGTACGCCGCTCACGAGAACCCCCACATAATAGCAGCGATAAGTACCCAGACCTCCTTGGGCCCTAATACGAGCGTACTCGAGAAAATTTCACCGCGGGTGTGCCCCGAAACGTGTGGCATGTTGAGCGTGCCACAAGTCTACGTCGCTCTCAAACCCGCCGAGGTCGTAGAATTTGCGACCCTACTCACGAAATTCCCACCGAGGATACGGCCGCAAACGTACCGCACCTTGGGTAGGCCACGAGTTTGTGCAACACTACGCTGACGGCACAGCACCGAGGTCGTGCGCGCACGCACGGGAAAATTCCGCCGCGGTTTCTGCCGAAAACGTGAGGCACCACGACTCTCCGCAAGTTCGCGTCGACTGCGAAAGACCGAAGTCGTGAACGACGTGTCCGCTACTCGCCGCCGACACGCTGGACACCAAACGTACAACGACTCGACGGCGTCGTAGAGGCCCACGACGCGGTTTTCCTTAACGACGTCTCGGCGTGGCACCGACAGGTTAGAACGGCCGACCAACGTTCCCTGTCCGCCGTTCGGCTCAGTCGAAGGGCTCGGCGACTTCGGCAACGCTGCGAAGCCGCACGGTGACGCACGCCATGTCCCCATTTTTTTTTTCTTTCTGCGTCTGCCGGGGTGCCCCTATAATAGCAGCGATAAGCACCCAGACCGCCGTGGGTCGCTCGCCCCGGCTGACGTGGTTTTTCGTACTCCTGCGGCGGTCGCCGTCAAGCACGTCCAAATACGCTACTTTCGTGGGCGCATTCACGCTCTTTCGCTTCGCCGGAGTGCCAGCACTCACTCTGCCAAAAACGGCGAACATCCGAGCGGCGGTTCCCACTTTTGCGTCGGCGTCGCAAACCCCGCCCCGGCAGACGAGGTTTGCCGTACTCGTGCGACGGTGGCCGGCGGGCACGTCGAAAGACGCCGATATCGTGCGCGAATTGGCGCACCTTGGCTTCACCGGAGTGCCGCCACTGACTCCTCCAAAAACGGCGAAGATCCGAGCGGCGCTTCCCACTTTCGCATCGGCGTCCCGAACTCCGCCCCGGCTGACGCGGTTTACCGTACTCGTGCGACGGTCGCCGGCGAGCACGTGGAAAGACGCCGATATCGTGCCCGAATCGGCTCCGTTCGGCTTCGCCGGAGTGCCAGCACTGGCTCGGCGAAAGACGACGAACATCCGAGCGACGGTTCTCACTATTGCGTACGCGTCGCAAACCCCGCCCCGGCAGACGCACTTTGCCGTACTCGTGCGACGGTCGCCGGCGAGCACGTAGAAAGACGCCGATATCGTGCCGGAATCGGCCCCGTTTGGCTTCGCCGGAGTGCCAGCACTCACTCGGCCACAAACGGCGAACATCCGAGCGGCGGTTCCCACTTAGCCGTCGGCGTCCCGAACTCCGCCCCGGCAGACGCGGTTGCCGAGCTCGTGCGACTAGCGACCGCGAAGCCGTCTCGCGACGCCGCTTTCGTGCGCGGCTCCCACTGCGACCTGGGTCACCCGAGGTCGACGAGCAAAAAAGAATGTCGAAAAAAATTTTTTTTTTTTTTTGCGTCTGCCGGGGTGCCCCTATAATAGCAGCGATAAGCACCCAGACCGCCATGGGTCGCTCGCCCCGGCTGACGTGGTTTTTCGTTTTCCTGCGGTGGTCGTCGTCAAGCACGTCCAAACACGCCACTTTCGTGGGCGCATTCGCGCTCTTTCGCTTCGCCGGAGTGCCAGCACTCACTCTGCCAAAAACGGCGAACATCCGAGCGGCGGTTCCCACTTTTGCGTCGGCGTCGCAAACCCCGCCCCGGCAGACGAGGTTTGCCGTACTCGTGCGACGGTGGCCGGCGGGCACGTCGAAAGACGCCGATATCGTGCGCGAATTGGCGCACCTTGGCTTCACCGGAGTGCCGCCACTGACTCCTCCAAAAACGGCGAAGATCCGAGCGGCGCTTCCCACTTTCGCATCGGCGTCCCGAACTCCGCCCCGGCTGACGCGGTTTACCGTACTCGTGCGACGGTCGCCGGCGAGCACGTGGAAAGACGCCGATATCGTGCCCGAATCGGCTCCGTTCGGCTTCGCCGGATTGCCAGCACTGGCTCGGCGAAAGACGACGAACATCCGAGCGACGGTTCTCACTATTGCGTACGCGTCGCAAACCCCGCCCCGGCAGACGCACTTTGCCGTACTCGTGCGACGGTCGCCGGCGAGCACGTAGAAAGACGCCGATATCGTGCCGGAATCGGCCCCGTTTGGCTTCGCCGGAGTGCCAGCACTCACTCGGCCACAAACGGCGAACATCCGAGCGGCGGTTCCCACTTAGCCGTCGGCGTCCCGAACTCCGCCCCGGCAGACGCGGTTGCCGAGCTCGTGCGACTAGCGACCGCGAAGCCGTCTCGCGACGCCGCTTTCGTGCGCGGCTCCCACTGCGACCTGGGTCACCCGAGGTCGACGAGCAAAAAAGAATGTCGAAAAAAATTTTTTTTTTTTTTTTTGCGTCTGCCGGGGTGCCCCTATAATAGCAGCGATAAGCACCCAGACCGCCATGGGTCGCTCGCCCCGGCTGACGTGGTTTTTCGTTTTCCTGCGGTGGTCGTCGTCAAGCACGTCCAAACACGCCACTTTCGTGGGCGCATTCGCGCTCTTTCGCTTCGCCGGAGTGCCAGCACTCACTCTGCCAAAAACGGCGAACATCCTAGTGGCGGTTCCCACTTTTGCGTCGGCGTCGCCAACCCCGCCCCGGCATACGCGGTTTGCCGTACTCGTGCGGCGGTGGCCGGCGGGCACGTCGAAAGACACCGATATCGTGCGCGAGTCGATGCTTCTTGGTCTCGCAGGAGGGCCGCCACTCACTCCTGCAAAAACGGCGAAGATCCGAGCGGCGCTTCCCACTTTTTCGTCGGCGTCGCAAACCTCGCCCCGGCAGACGCGCTTTGCCGTACTCGTGCGACGGTCGCCGGCGAGCACGTCGAAATACGCCGATATCGTGCCCGAATCGGCCCCGTTTCGCTTCGCCGGAGTGCCAGCACTCGCTCGGCCAAAGACGACGAACATCCGAGCGACGGTTCCCACTATTGCGTACGCGTCGCGAACCCCGCCCCGGCAGACGCGGTTTGCCGTACTCGTGCGGCGGTGGCCGGCGGGCACGTCGAAAGACGCCGATATCGTGCACGAATTGGCGCTCCTTGGCTTCACCGGAGTGCCAGCACTCACTCGGCCAAAAACGGCGAACATCCGAGCAGCGGTACCCACTTAGCCGTCGGCATCCCGAACTCCGCGCCGGCTGACGCGGTTGCCGAGCTCGTGCGACTAGCGACCGCGAACGCGTCTCGCGACGCCGCTTTCGTGCGCGGCTCCCATTGCGACCTGGGTTACCCGAGCTCGACCAGCAAAAAAGAAGGTCGAAAATTTTTTTTTTTTTTCTGCGTCTGCCGGGGTGCCCCTATAATAGCAGCGATAAGCACCCAGACCGCCGTGTGTCGCTCGCCCCGGCTGACGTGGTTTTTCGTACTCCTGCAGCGGTCGCCGTCACGCACGTCCAAATACGCCACTTTCGTGGGCGCATTCGCGCTCTTTCGCGTCGCCGGAGTGCCAGCACTCACTCTGCCAAAAACGGCCAACATCCGAGCGGCGGTTCCCACTTTTGCGTCGGCGTCGTAAACCCCGCCCCGGCAGACGCGGTTTGCCCTACTCGTGCGACGGTCGCCGGCGAGCGCGTCGAAAGACGCCGATATCGTGCGCTAATTGGCGCTCCTTGGCTTCTCCGGAGTGCCGCCACTCACTCCTCCAAAAACGGCGAAGATCCGAGCGGCGTTCTCCACTTTCGCATCGGCGTCCCGAACTCCGCCCGGGCTGACGCGGTTTACCGTACTCGTGCGACGGTCGCCGGCGGGCACGTCGAAAGACGCCGATATCGTGCCGTAATCGGCCCCGTTTGGCTTCGCCCGTGTGCCAGCACTCACTCGGCCAAAAACGGCGAACATCCGAGCAGCGTTTCCCACTTTCGCATCGGCGTCCCGAAGCCCGCCCCGGCAGACGCGGTTTGCCCTACTCGAGCGACGGTCGCCGGCGATCACGTCGAAAGGCGCCGAATTCGTGCACGAATCGATGCTTCTTGGTCTCGCAGGAGGGCCGCCACTCACTCCTGCAAAAACGGCGAAGATCCGAGTTGCGCTTCCCACTTTTTCGTCGGCGTCCCGAACTACGCCCCGGCTGACGCGGTTTACCGTACTCGTGCGACGGTCGCCTTCGGGCACTTCAAAATACGCCGATTTCGTGGGCGCATTCACGCTGTTTCGCTTCCCCGGAGTGCCAACACTCACTCTGCCGAAAGCGGCGATCATCCGAGCGGCGGTTCCCACTTTTGCGTCGGCTTCGCAAACGGCGCCCCGGCAGACGCGCTCGTGCGACGTACTCGTGCGACGGTCGCCGGCGAGCACGTCGAAAGACGCCGATATCGTGCTCGAATCGACCCCGTTTCGCTTCGCCGGAGTGCTGCCAGTCACGGCGCAGAAAACGGCGAACAAGTGTTTTTTTTTTTTTTTTTCCTAGAATTTGTGTTATAGAAGGCACATTTGATATCGGACGATAATTTTCAACTTTATCACGCGCACCGATTTTCGTGTAGAGGTTTGCAAGTTTATGGGAATTTCTCCACTTGGAATAATGCGATTTAGTAGTACTACGAGAACTTCATGGATGTACTCAAGGGTACGGGGCAAGTCAGTTACGTCAACACCTGCAGATTTTTTACACTTCAAACTGAAAATTGTTGGTTGTGAGTCCTCGTGTGATATTAAAGGCCGATTCGCTAACACATAGAACAAAGAAAGAAAGGAAGAAAAAACGCCCGCGCTCGCTCAAGAAACCTGGGTTCGCAACAAGTGGCAACAACAAGCAACCGAGCGAGTGCGCCAAAACCCGTGGCGGCCGAACAAACGCGAAGTCCCAACCGCGTCAGCCGGGGCGGCACGGGACAGGAAAAATCACTTCAGCCGGGGCGGCGGGGCACCGAATAAACCTCGTCACCTCGTCGCAGGATAAAAGAGGAAACAAAAAGTCTAAACAGCGTCTGCTGGAGCGAATGCGTAATAAAACAACAACAACAACAAAAAAAAAACACCCGCGCTCAAGAAGTCTGCAATCACCACAAAAGGCGACTGTGACCGAGCAGCGTCAGCCGGGGCCGTGCGGAAACGGAAAAACCGCGACTACCGGGGCGTCGAGGCACCGAAAAATCCACTTCAGCCGCGGCGAAAAAAAAAACAAAAAGAAAGACGGAGGGGGGGGGGGGGAACCACGTCTGCCGGGGCGAAGGAAAAAAAAAAACGCGTCTGCCGGGGCGAGCCCGGGTGCGGCACCACCGGGAAAACTGTGGCAAACAGACATGGCGATCGAGTGAGTGGGCCGCCAGCCAGGCTCAGCCAAAAAGTGCAAAGTCCGAACTGCGTCAGCCGGGGCGGCAAAAACCACGTCAGCCGGGGCGGCGCAAAAAACCGCGTCTGCCGGGGCGGCACGAAACCGCGTCAGCCGGGGCGGCGCGAAAACTGCGTCAGCCGGGGCGAAAGAAAAAAAAAAAAAAAACGCGTCTGCCGGGGCGAGCCCGGGTGCGGCACCACCGGGAAAACTGTGGCAAACAGACATGGCGATCGAGTGAGTGGGCCGCCAGCCAGGCACAGCCGAAAAGTGCAAAGTCCGAACCGTGTCAGCCGGGGCGGCAAAAAACCGCGTCAGCCGGGGCGGCGCAAAAAACCGCGTCTGCCGGGGCGGCACGAAACCGCGTCAGCCGGGGCGGCGCGAAAACTGCGTCAGCCGGGGCGAGCCCGGGTGCGGCACCACCGGGAAAACTGTGGCAAACAGACATGGCGATCGAGTGAGTGGGCCGCCAGCCAGGCTCAGCCAAAAAGTGCCAAGTCCGAACTGCGTCAGCCGGGGCGGCAAAAAACCGCGTCAGCCGGGGCGGCGCAAAAAACCGCGTCTGCCGGGGCGGCGCGAAAACCGCGTCTGCCGGGGCGGCGCGAAAACTGCGTCAGCCGGGGCGAAAGAAAAAAAAAAACGCGTCTGCCGGGGCGAGCCCGGGTGCGGCACCACCGGGAAAACTGTGGCAAACAGACATGGCGATCGAGTGAGTGGGCCGCCAGCAAGGCTCAGCCAAAAAGTGCTAAGTCCGAACTGCGTCAGCTGGGGCGGCAAAAAACCGCGTCTGCCGGGGCGGCACGAAACCGCGTCAGCCGGGGCGGCGCGAAAACCGCGTCTGCCGGGGCGGCACGAAACCGCGTCAGCCGGGGCGGCGCGAAAACT
Source organism: Rhipicephalus microplus (assembly GCF_043290135.1). Lineage (NCBI taxonomy): Eukaryota > Metazoa > Arthropoda > Arachnida > Ixodida > Ixodidae > Rhipicephalus > Rhipicephalus microplus. Next base: position 58,875 of record NW_027464928.1, read on the forward strand.
GCGTCAGCCGGGGCGAGCCCGGGTGCGGCACCACCGGGAAAACTGTGGCAAACAGACATGGCGATCGAGTGAGTGGGCCGCCAGCCAGGCACAGCCGAAAAGTGCTAAGTCCGAACTGCGTCAGCCGGGGCGGCAAAAACCGCGTCAGCCGGGGCGGCGCGAAAACCGCGTCTGCCGGGGCGGCACGAAACCGCGTCAGCCGGGGCGGCGCGAAAACTGCGTCAGCCGGGGCGAGCCCGGGTGCGGCACCACCGGGAAAACTGTGGCTAACAGACATGGCGATCGAGTGAGTGGGCCACCAGCCAGGCTCAGCCAAAAAGTGCTAAGTCCGAACTGCGTCAGCCGGGGCGGCAAAAACCGCGTCAGCCGGGGCGGCGCAAAAAACCGCGTCTGCCGGGGCGGCACGAAACCGCGTCAGCCGGGGCGGCGCGAAAACTGCGTCAGCCGGGGCGAAAGAAAAAAAAAAAACGCGTCTGCCGGGGCGAGCCCGGGTGCGGCACCACCGGGAAAACTGTGGCAAACAGACATGGCGATCGAGTGAGTGGGCCGCCAGCCAGGCACAGCCGAAAAGTGCCAAGTCCGAACTGCGTCAGCCGGGGCGGCAAAAAACCGCGTCAGCCGGGGCGGCGCAAAAAACCGCGTCTGCCGGGGCGGCACGAAACCGCGTCAGCCGGGGCGGCGCGAAAACTGCGTCAGCCGGGGCGAGCCCGGGTGCGGCACCACCGGGAAAACTGTGGCAAACAGACATGGCGATCGAGTGAGTGGGCCGCCAGCCAGGCTCAGCCAAAAAGTGCCAAGTCCGAACTGCGTCAGCCGGGGCGGCGCAAAAAACCGCGTCTGCCGGGGCGGCGCGAAAACCGCGTCTGCCGGGGCGGCGCGAAAACTGCGTCAGCCGGGGCGAAAGAAAAAAAAAACGCGTCTGCCGGGGCGAGCCCGGGTGCGGCACCACCGGGAAAACTGTGGCAAACAGACATGGCGATCGAGTGAGTGGGCCGCCAGCAAGGCTCAGCCAAAAAGTGCCAAGTCCGAACTGCGTCAGCCGGGGCGGCAAAAAACCGCGTCTGCCGGGGCGGCACGAAACCGCGTCAGCCGGGGCGGCGCGAAAACCGCGTCTGCCGGGGCGGCA
>NW_027464928.1:65000-70000 GCF_043290135.1 Rhipicephalus microplus
CGCCCTTCCCCTCTCCTATGGTCCACCAGCGAGCTGCCGGTCGAACTTATCAACCATGGAAAGGTTGAACCCGATTGGCATTGAAGTCCTTCTTTTTTTTTTTTTTTTTTTTTTTTTTTTTTCCAAAATGGAGAGGCGTGTGTCAATGTGATGAAGTGGTCGGGTTTATACTTCTCCTCCCCGTAGTGATGGTGACGGTGGCAGTGCAATCGGCCTCGTTTTCCCTCTTTTTTGTGACGGAATCGCCGCCGGGAATTTTCTTTTTTTTTTTTTTTTTTTTTTTTCCCAGTTTGCCTAATGCTCTGTAACGTCCCTACAGTTTATTATTGATCGTATCGACCATCTCCTCCAGGATCGCCCTGGCCTGTACATTTTCAATAAGTTCCCGTTTTCCCTGAGCAGGGCCTCCACAAAATCTCTTCAGCTGTGCTCTATATTTTTCGGTTAGTTTACAAATCGTAAAATAATGCTCTATGTCTGTTTCTTCCATGTTGCAAGGGCAGATTCTGTTTTGTTTTATCCCGAACCTGAACAGATAGTGAGGAAACCGTCCATGTCCTGTTAAAATTTGTGAAATCTGATAATTTGCAATAAATTGATTTGGAATCTGATTAATATGTTTTATCCAATTGTGTATATAGCTTTTTCGAGCTATTTTGTCTTGGGCCCAAAGTTGTTCCCATTTGTGATACAATTTTTTTTGTAACTCCTTTTTGATAAAATTCTTAGAAATTTGGACCCCTACTTCTTCTCCGAATCTTATTGCCTTTTTTGCCAATTCGTCTGCTATGTCGTTGCCGATGTTTCCACTGTGTCCTTTTACGTATGTTAGAATAATTTGGTTGTTTACTGAAGCATTTTGGAGCAGTTGCTTAATTTTAAATATATAGGGGTTGAGGTTTTCTGGATTATTTATCCCCTGTAGGACTGACAGGCTGTCTGTCAGCAAATGATAGGTGCTTCGATTTTGTTGTAAACTAATATATTCTATGGCCTTGGTTATAGCCATAGCTTCTGCTTCAAAATTGTTACTGTACTTTGGTAATGAATATTGTTTGGTGTCTAATAATTTTTGCTCTTTCATAACTACAAAAGCTGACCCAGCTCCAATTTCATTGCTTGAACCATCTGTAAAAATTTTGTAATCTGTTTCTTGATTGAGTTCTTTATTAAACTTAAATCTTAATCTTTTAGACGGATGAATTTTCCATTTGTCAATTTTTTTAGTAATAGAATCCGCATCGAAAATTTTGTCATTCCAAATAAACTGCTTTCCATTTTTGATAATGTTGTGTAGTTCTATCTCTTTTTCTAATTTTAGATGTACTGGTGGAACATTAGCTAAGACGTTTAATGCATTATTTGAAACTGTTTTATAGGCTTTAGTTATCGATATTAATGGTTTCCGTTGTATTGATTTCAATCTTTTGATTATGGTGCCAATGTTTCTATACCAGACTGGGCCTGCATAAGTTATTATTCTTTCCATTCCCCTTACATATATTTCCCTAAGTTGTTTGTTTTTAATACCTCTGTTTTTACCTGTAAATTTGTTTAAGTTAATTGACAAGTCGAACACTTTCTCTTTTATATAATCTAAATGCGGAAGGAAAGACAGGTTTTCATCTAAGATTACTCCTAATATTTTCATTTGCTGTACCTTTCTTATTTTATTGTCTCCTAATTTAAGTATTGGTGGGCTTTTTGAATATTTTCCTTTAATAACCATAAATTCGGTTTTTGTTGCATTGAATTCAATCTTTTTTTCGAGGCCCCATTTTTGTATTATGTTTAATGTCTGGTTTGCTTTATCTTGTAGCTTTCTTTTAGATGTTCCTTTAATTATTATTGTGATATCGTCGGCGAAAGCTTGCACATATGTTTTTTCTGGGTATTTTTCCCTCAGTACCTCTGTAATCATTATGGTCCATAGTAATGGACTTAATGGGGATCCTTGGGGGGATCCTTTTCTTAGGCAATACATTTTCTGAATGTTTTCGTTTTTGTACGAGATTTTTCGATTTGTCATGATTGCATTGGTTAATTTTATTAAATTTTTTGGGCAATTATTTTCTTCTAAGTACTTAATTATTTCTTTTTTATCAATGGTGTTGAATGCATTTTTGATATCCATTGATATAATCAAAGCTCCCTCTTTATCTAGAGAAGCTTGGTCTAATTTTTTCTTTATGTTCTCTAATGCCTGAATTGTCGAGGTATCGTGCTTGAACCCGTATTGATTTTTGGGGAATAATTCGTTTTTGTATAAGAAGTGATATATGCGGTCTTTGAGTAAGCTTTCTAGGATCTTTCCGAATATTGAGTTTATTGCAATTGGTCGGTAATCTGCAGGTGTATTCTGACTTTTCTTTTTGGGGATCAATATTATTTTTGATACTTTCCAGTCCTGAGGAAAATATCCTAGTTTTAAACAACAATTAAATATATTTACAAAAAAGGTATTTTGCTTTTGATTTATTAATTGAATAAATTCCGTTGTTAAGTTGTCCGGTCCTGGTGCGATATCTTTCTTTAGGTTCCTAATTATTGCTTCCACTTCCTGTTGCGTAAACTCCCCATCATCTTCAATGTCATTGTTTATTTCCTCTTCTTCGACTTTTGTTTCGTTTACTTCGTTTTCTCCTGCTAAATCATATAATTTACTTATAATATAGTCGACTGTTTCTGTAAGACAATTTGTTGATGAACCGTCCTCTTTTATCATGCTTTTTATAATGACTGCTTTTTTAATTTGATTCCGGGCTAATTTGTATCCTATATTAAAAGGATTCCTCGTTACTTTGGCTAAAAAATTTTCCCAATCCTTCTTTTTCGCCTGTGCAATATTTTCTACATATAATTTATGTTCTTCATAATATTGAGCTTTAAAGATTTCTCTTATATCCCCTCGACTTCTTTTGAACCGTCTTTTCATTGCTCTAACTTTTTTCCTTTGTATTTCTAGTTCCAGGTTCCACCAGCTTTTCTCTTGACCTTTTCCCTTGGTAATGCGTTTTTCATATTTTTTGTATAAGTTTTCCAATGTATTATAAAATTTTTGTATTAAATGCTCGACCTCCTGTACATTATTCAGATTTCGTGATTGTAATTCCCAATCCATCTTTAGTAAATCTGTTAATGCTCTTTGTTTCCCTGTTTTAGTTATTTTAAACATTTGTAATTTGGCCTCTTCAAATATTTCTATTTTGATGAATTTATGATCACTGTATGAAGGTTCATTTAAAACCTTCCAATTTTTAACTTCCCTAATCAAATTGTTTGAAACAATAGATAGATCGATCCAACTTTTGCCCCTTGAATTTTGGAATGTTGGTTCACTGTTCTTGTCGTTTATTAAGTTTAAGTTATTTTTAATAATAAACTCTAAAACTAATTCCCCTCTATCATCTAGTTTGTCACCTCCCCAACTGTGGCTTTTTGCATTAAAATCTCCTGTTATTAAAATGTTCTCTATATGTGTTTTTTGAATCACGTTCTCTATTTTAGTTAGTAGGTTCTCTATGTTCCCCTTAGGTGCTGCATAGCAGTTGATTAGGAGAAGTTGTTTGTTCTTAAATTTCATTATTACTGCAATAAAATCCTCTTCTATTTGTACTGGAAATATGTTGGTTACCCTTGAGTGGAATATGATGCCAACTTTTGGGTTATCCTCATGCGCAATAATTCTATCTTTTATTGAACCTGGTATAATTTTACCTTTTAAGTGATAGGGCTCTTGAACTAATGAAATATGATGATTTCTCCTTTGTTGATAAATGCTTAAATTCTGATTCGCCTTAAAGGACCTGCCTAAGTTAGTCTGTATCATTTCTAATTTTTCTGTTGAATTTAATTTTGTATTCACCATTTCTTTTCTTTTTTTTTTTTTTTTTTTTTATACGAGGGAAAAGACTGTCTAAACCCGGAGTTGTCGTTTGGATACCGCTTGCGTATCCTGTCTAATTAGAGTGCTGTTAACTCAAGTTGGCGGAGAATTCTGTCGAGCTCCTGCTCCCTTCTGGCTTTGTAAGTAGGGCATGCCCTTGACATCATGGAATGACTTACCATTTCTGGTTCCCACCCGTCCTGCTTGCAGGCGCTGCATAGGTAATCTTCAACTCTGCATTCTTTGTAGTGATGTCTGCCACTACACTCAGTGCATCGCGGCGTCTGAGATCTACACCATTTTTGTGTGTGGCCGTATTTAGCACAGAAGGTGCATCTTGGAACATAAGTATTGTCGAATACTCGGCACCTATTCCATCCGATGTTTAATTGCTCTTTACCTTGCAATTGTCTCCAAGCTCTGTATTCCAAGCTTACGATTACCGTTTTTCCTTCTTTACCTTGCCATGTGGTTACTATTTTTATATCTTCTTCTGTACATGTTAATCTATTCTGTGAAATGAGTTTCCGAATTATTTCCTCAGATGTGAGTTCTTCATCTATGCCAATAATCTTTAATTCTGGTTTCTTACTTTTTGGCCTCTGCGTTTTCATTCTTGCTCTGAGTTCTGGGTCGTTTTCCATGAGGTTTTCTAGGTTTTTTAATCCTTCTTTTGACGAGGTTGACACTACCATTCCTCGCTTCCCCTCTCGCATTTCTGGGTCACTTAACCCGAGCTCCTGTGGGTCTATCCTTTTTTTTATGGCAGCTTGTACTTCTGCTGTGTTCAACGTCTCGGACGTGACTAAAAGTGCAAATTTGGCTCTCTGTTTTTCATTCTCATCCTTTTGCGTTTGTGAAAGATGGGAAATTTGGTTACCCTCTGTTGTCGTGCTCGTCCTACCTTTAACCGCATCCGCATATGATGCGACCGTTGTCGTTGCCTTTTGTTCTTTGTCTCTGGCACCTTCTAGCCTCGCTACCTCATGGGTGGCTTCCAATGCCAAATTTTTTGTCCTAGAAAATTCCGTCATGATCCTGTCTATTAACTTTTCCTTTTGTTGATCTCCAGCCGCCAATGCCAAGAGCGCCTTCATAAAGGACTTGTCCACTT
>NW_027464928.1:75000-87500 GCF_043290135.1 Rhipicephalus microplus
ATATGTGATCCGACCCTCAGACAGACGAAGCCAAGGGAAGACCCAAGGCCGCAATGTGCGTTCAAAGAATCAGTGCTCAGTGTGTCCTGCAATTCACACCAAGTCTCGCAGCTGGCTGCGTTCTTCATCGACCCGAGAACCGAGTGATCCACCGCTTAGAGTCGTGAAAAAGTGTTTGTTCAATTCCGTACAGTCAAAACCAAACGTTTCTGGCACTCGGCCAAACAGTGGCCAAGAAGGGCGCTTTTCAGCGCACGCTTGGACTCCAAAACTCTGCCGCGCCTTTTTCGGCTGCCGCAAATCGAGCAAACGGTGTGTTTCGGACGGCGTTTCGCTTCCGCTACTTGCGAGTGCTTTCGTGGTCCACCCCTCTATAAATACTCGGGAGGCGTCGAAGCCGGTTCTCCAAGCCGGACCCGTAGGTATCGTTGTGTGCTCGCTCTCATTGGCCCGCCTAACCAGAAAATGCCTGCGGTACACCCATTTGGATAAGAGTGCACGCAGATGCGGGCCTCGACGGCTACACATTTCCTCGGGCGGCCGCCTCCCGGCCTCCGTGGAGCGCGGGATGCACGGTCCCATCGACAAGCCTCTCCCGTTTTTACCGTGGCGTCGCGGTTCACCACGGCGGGCGGGTCGGTCTCCTCCGCATAAAAAGGGGGACCCCCGCTTTTTGTTCCACGAAATCGCACAAGCTTTTTTCGCATCCACGGTTTGCCACCGCACACCAAAATGCCGATCCGGCTGCCTACTTTAGCCAACAGGTGGAGCCAGGCGCGCCGTACTTGCGCGGCACTTCCCACGTCCACCGAAGTCGGTGCCAAGGACCACTTTCGGCGCCGGAGCCGCGTACGAGCCTACTCGAGGCGGAAGAACGAAGCCAGCAAGGGCCTGGCCGCAAGTGCGTTCAATTGTCGGGACGTCCAAGTCCCTCGTTCTTCCGTGCTTCCTCTTTCGGCAAGTCGTTGCGGCACCTTCCCAAAGCGCGCAGACCCGCTAATCGCGACGAGCGCGACGTGGCCGTGCCGCCTTTCCCTCGGCAGCAAGCAAAACGCCTGGCAACGTCGACGCTCCCCTAACCGCGATCTCGCACCGTGTTTCGTGTGGCGAATTCAAAAGCCGGCCGGCGCTGCTGCAACCATTACGGTCGGTACGCATACGCCGCGGAGGGCGGGACGGTCATCGGAGCGTGCGGTTCCTCCATCGAGTACTGCGCACCTCGGCCGTCGCATCGCCGTGCCATGACCGGCCGCGCGTCAACGCGAACCGGTGCCAGCGAGATCCCTCGCCTGCAAGAACCGACCGGCAGCCTCCGTCACCCGAGGACGCGGAGGCGCTTGCCGCGGACGGCGGGACGGTATGCACTGGTGCACAGCGGACCCGTCACATCGCCAGTTCCTTGACCGACCGCCGACGCTTGTGCCGTTCCTCTCGTACTTGGCAGTCGCCGCGCGATTGTCGGGTCTCGTTCTTGCACGCTCGAACGGTCGGGAGGGCACTCGGCTGGCGTTTCGGGAACGCGCAGCCTCGCCTTCTACCGACGTAACCACGACTCGCCGTTCGCGCTCCGCCGCTCCTGTTTACAGTACTAGGCGGTCCCGCAGCGGTCGGGTCGCGCATTTCGAGCGCTTCGAGCCACGGTGCAGTGGCGGGTCGAAAGCCGACCTATGAGTGCGTTGCGCCGTTTGTACCCGCGTCCGCCACCTGGCCGACCGTCCAAGGTCGCGGTGTTGGCGTCCGCTGGGCGCAACAATTTGTCACGGGGTGCCGCTCCACATTCAGGCAGCCCCGTGGGGAAAAGCCGACCCCGCGTCCAAACGGGGTCAGCGGCAGAAAGTGTCGGGCGCAGACGCAGCTGAGGCGCTCACCCTTCACAATCCGTTAATGATCCTTCCGCAGGTTCACCTACGGAAACCTTGTTACGACTTTTACTTCCTCTAAATGATCAAGTTTGGTCATCTTTCCAACAGACCGGCGCAACCGAAAGGCCGCGCCGGACATCGGTCCGAAGACCTCACTAAATCATTCAATCGGTAGTAGCGACGGGCGGTGTGTACAAAGGGCAGGGACGTAATCAACGCGAGCTTATGACTCGCGCTTACTGGGAATTCCTCGTTCAAGGGGAACAATTGCAAGCCCCTATCCCAATCACGAAAGAAGTTCCACGGGTTACCCAGTCTTTTCAGACAGGGATAAAGACACGCTGCTTCCTTCAGTGTAGCGCGCGTGCGGCCCCGGACATCTAAGGGCATCACAGACCTGTTATTGCTCTGTTTCGTGCGGCTAGGAGCCGCTTGTCCCTCTAAGAAGGTTGTAAGGTGCTGGGAACCCCGCACCTATTTAATAGGCTAGAGTCTCGTTCGTTATCGGAATTAACCAGACAAATCGCTCCACCAACTAAGAACGGCCATGCACCACCATCCACCGAATCAAGAAAGAGCTCTCAATCTGTCAATCCTCCCAGTGTCCGGGCCGGGTAAGTTTTCCCGTGTTGAGTCAAATTAAGCCGCAGGCTCCACTCCTGGTGGTGCCCTTCCGTCAATTCCTTTAAGTTTCAGCTTTGCAACCATACTTCCCCCGGAACCCAAATACTTTGGTTTCCCGGAAGCTGCCCGCCGAGTCATTTGAGTAACTCAGGCGGATCGCTGGTTGGCATCGTTTATGGTCAGAACTAGGGCGGTATCTGATCGCCTTCGAACCTCTGACTTTCGTTCTTGATCAATGAAAACATTCTTGGCAAATGCTTTCGCAGTAGTTCGTCTTGCGACGGTCCAAGAATTTCACCTCTAGCGCCGCAATACGAATGCCCCCGTCCGTCCCTCTTAATCATTACCTCGTATTCCAAAAACCAACAGAACAGAAACGAGGTCTTGTTCTATTATTCCATGCAAGTTTATTCAGGCGACTCGCCTGCGTTGAGCACTCTAATTTTTTCAAAGTAAAAGCACCGGCCATCTCGAGGCACACAATGAAGTGCACCAAGAAAGAACCGGCATGATGTTCAGTCCGAGCCGTCGCATCGGGTAGATGCACTACTCGTCTGGAACTGAGATCCAACTACGAGCTTTTTAACCGCAGCAGCTTTAGTATACGCTATTGGAGCTGGAATTACCGCGGCTGCTGGCACCAGACTTGCCCTCCAATTGATCCTCGTTAAAGGATTTAGAGTGTACTCATTTCAATTACGGGGCCTCAAAAGAGTCCCGTATTGTTATTTTTCGTCACTACCTCCCCGTGCCGGGAGTGGGTAATTTGCGCGCCTGCTGCCTTCCTTGGATGTGGTAGCCGTTTCTCAGGCTCCCTCTCCGGAATCGAACCCTGATTCTCCGTTACCCGTAACAACCATGGTAAGCAAGTAACCTACCATCGAAAGTTGATAAGGCAGACACTTGAAAGAAACGTCGCCGGCTCGTGGCCATGCGATCAGCACAAAGTTATCCAGAGTCACCACACAATACGGGCCGAAACCCGATCGATCTTGGTCTAATAAAAGCACCCGTTACCCAAAGGGCTCCAGGCTCACTGCATGTATTAGCTCTAGAATTGCCACAGTTATCCAAGTAGGAAGAAACGATCTAAGGAACCATAACTGATTTAATGAGCCATTCGCGGTTTCGCCTTATTTCGGCATGTACTTAGACATGCATGGCTTAATCTTTGAGACAAGCATATGATTACTGGCAGGATCAACCAGGTAATCGTTCGACTGCGCGTCCGTCCTCGCCCTCGGCGGGCCGGACGCAGTCTGTGTGCGGCGGAGGCCACCTTCAGGCGCCCCAACACGCTTATTTTGCACTCCGAGATGACGGCGTTCGAGCTCGCTACGGCACAACCTTCCCGAAAGACGAGTGGGAGCCGTGCGGCAAGAAGCACGTTCATGCTCGCTCTTTTTCGTTGCATCGACTCGGTCGCGCCGTGCGGGTTGCCCAAGCCCGCTGCACTGTCGGTGGACCGGCCGGAACTAGCAACGGAGCCGAGACTGCAAAGCCGCCAGACGACGGGTCACGCCCGCGTCTTCGGCGCTTTCGCATCTGAATCGCCCGAGGACGACACGGAACACACCTCGATATCGTGGTAAAACGGCACCGTCCGACAACCAGCCCCTAACGCATCAAGCGGATGAGGCTGCAGACGACTGCCGTGGATTCCCCTGGAGCAGACCCGAGGACACGCTTGACGAGGCCGAAGCCCGCCGCATATCAGACACCCGGTCGCTTTCGCGTACGCCGCTCACGAGAACCCCCACATAATAGCAGCGATAAGTACCCAGACCTCCTTGGGCCCTAATACGAGCGTACTCGAGAAAATTTCACCGCGGGTGTGCCCCGAAACGTGTGGCATGTTGAGCGTGCCACAAGTCTACGTCGCTCTCAAACCCGCCGAGGTCGTAGAATTTGCGACCCTACTCACGAAATTCCCACCGAGGATACGGCCGCAAACGTACCGCACCTTGGGTAGGCCACGAGTTTGTGCAACACTACGCTGACGGCACAGCACCGAGGTCGTGCGCGCACGCACGGGAAAATTCCGCCGCGGTTTCTGCCGAAAACGTGAGGCACCACGACTCTCCGCAAGTTCGCGTCGACTGCGAAAGACCGAAGTCGTGAACGACGTGTCCGCTACTCGCCGCCGACACGCTGGACACCAAACGTACAACGACTCGACGGCGTCGTAGAGGCCCACGACGCGGTTTTCCTTAACGACGTCTCGGCGTGGCACCGACAGGTTAGAACGGCCGACCAACGTTCCCTGTCCGCCGTTCGGCTCAGTCGAAGGGCTCGGCGACTTCGGCAACGCTGCGAAGCCGCACGGTGACGCACGCCATGTCCCCATTTTTTTTTTCTTTCTGCGTCTGCCGGGGTGCCCCTATAATAGCAGCGATAAGCACCCAGACCGCCGTGGGTCGCTCGCCCCGGCTGACGTGGTTTTTCGTACTCCTGCGGCGGTCGCCGTCAAGCACGTCCAAATACGCTACTTTCGTGGGCGCATTCACGCTCTTTCGCTTCGCCGGAGTGCCAGCACTCACTCTGCCAAAAACGGCGAACATCCGAGCGGCGGTTCCCACTTTTGCGTCGGCGTCGCAAACCCCGCCCCGGCAGACGAGGTTTGCCGTACTCGTGCGACGGTGGCCGGCGGGCACGTCGAAAGACGCCGATATCGTGCGCGAATTGGCGCACCTTGGCTTCACCGGAGTGCCGCCACTGACTCCTCCAAAAACGGCGAAGATCCGAGCGGCGCTTCCCACTTTCGCATCGGCGTCCCGAACTCCGCCCCGGCTGACGCGGTTTACCGTACTCGTGCGACGGTCGCCGGCGAGCACGTGGAAAGACGCCGATATCGTGCCCGAATCGGCTCCGTTCGGCTTCGCCGGAGTGCCAGCACTGGCTCGGCGAAAGACGACGAACATCCGAGCGACGGTTCTCACTATTGCGTACGCGTCGCAAACCCCGCCCCGGCAGACGCACTTTGCCGTACTCGTGCGACGGTCGCCGGCGAGCACGTAGAAAGACGCCGATATCGTGCCGGAATCGGCCCCGTTTGGCTTCGCCGGAGTGCCAGCACTCACTCGGCCACAAACGGCGAACATCCGAGCGGCGGTTCCCACTTAGCCGTCGGCGTCCCGAACTCCGCCCCGGCAGACGCGGTTGCCGAGCTCGTGCGACTAGCGACCGCGAAGCCGTCTCGCGACGCCGCTTTCGTGCGCGGCTCCCACTGCGACCTGGGTCACCCGAGGTCGACGAGCAAAAAAGAATGTCGAAAAAAATTTTTTTTTTTTTTTGCGTCTGCCGGGGTGCCCCTATAATAGCAGCGATAAGCACCCAGACCGCCATGGGTCGCTCGCCCCGGCTGACGTGGTTTTTCGTTTTCCTGCGGTGGTCGTCGTCAAGCACGTCCAAACACGCCACTTTCGTGGGCGCATTCGCGCTCTTTCGCTTCGCCGGAGTGCCAGCACTCACTCTGCCAAAAACGGCGAACATCCGAGCGGCGGTTCCCACTTTTGCGTCGGCGTCGCAAACCCCGCCCCGGCAGACGAGGTTTGCCGTACTCGTGCGACGGTGGCCGGCGGGCACGTCGAAAGACGCCGATATCGTGCGCGAATTGGCGCACCTTGGCTTCACCGGAGTGCCGCCACTGACTCCTCCAAAAACGGCGAAGATCCGAGCGGCGCTTCCCACTTTCGCATCGGCGTCCCGAACTCCGCCCCGGCTGACGCGGTTTACCGTACTCGTGCGACGGTCGCCGGCGAGCACGTGGAAAGACGCCGATATCGTGCCCGAATCGGCTCCGTTCGGCTTCGCCGGATTGCCAGCACTGGCTCGGCGAAAGACGACGAACATCCGAGCGACGGTTCTCACTATTGCGTACGCGTCGCAAACCCCGCCCCGGCAGACGCACTTTGCCGTACTCGTGCGACGGTCGCCGGCGAGCACGTAGAAAGACGCCGATATCGTGCCGGAATCGGCCCCGTTTGGCTTCGCCGGAGTGCCAGCACTCACTCGGCCACAAACGGCGAACATCCGAGCGGCGGTTCCCACTTAGCCGTCGGCGTCCCGAACTCCGCCCCGGCAGACGCGGTTGCCGAGCTCGTGCGACTAGCGACCGCGAAGCCGTCTCGCGACGCCGCTTTCGTGCGCGGCTCCCACTGCGACCTGGGTCACCCGAGGTCGACGAGCAAAAAAGAATGTCGAAAAAAATTTTTTTTTTTTTTTGCGTCTGCCGGGGTGCCCCTATAATAGCAGCGATAAGCACCCAGACCGCCATGGGTCGCTCGCCCCGGCTGACGTGGTTTTTCGTTTTCCTGCGGTGGTCGTCGTCAAGCACGTCCAAACACGCCACTTTCGTGGGCGCATTCGCGCTCTTTCGCTTCGCCGGAGTGCCAGCACTCACTCTGCCAAAAACGGCGAACATCCTAGTGGCGGTTCCCACTTTTGCGTCGGCGTCGCCAACCCCGCCCCGGCATACGCGGTTTGCCGTACTCGTGCGGCGGTGGCCGGCGGGCACGTCGAAAGACACCGATATCGTGCGCGAGTCGATGCTTCTTGGTCTCGCAGGAGGGCCGCCACTCACTCCTGCAAAAACGGCGAAGATCCGAGCGGCGCTTCCCACTTTTTCGTCGGCGTCGCAAACCTCGCCCCGGCAGACGCGCTTTGCCGTACTCGTGCGACGGTCGCCGGCGAGCACGTCGAAATACGCCGATATCGTGCCCGAATCGGCCCCGTTTCGCTTCGCCGGAGTGCCAGCACTCGCTCGGCCAAAGACGACGAACATCCGAGCGACGGTTCCCACTATTGCGTACGCGTCGCGAACCCCGCCCCGGCAGACGCGGTTTGCCGTACTCGTGCGGCGGTGGCCGGCGGGCACGTCGAAAGACGCCGATATCGTGCACGAATTGGCGCTCCTTGGCTTCACCGGAGTGCCAGCACTCACTCGGCCAAAAACGGCGAACATCCGAGCAGCGGTACCCACTTAGCCGTCGGCATCCCGAACTCCGCGCCGGCTGACGCGGTTGCCGAGCTCGTGCGACTAGCGACCGCGAACGCGTCTCGCGACGCCGCTTTCGTGCGCGGCTCCCATTGCGACCTGGGTTACCCGAGCTCGACCAGCAAAAAAGAAGGTCGAAAATTTTTTTTTTTTTTTCTGCGTCTGCCGGGGTGCCCCTATAATAGCAGCGATAAGCACCCAGACCGCCGTGTGTCGCTCGCCCCGGCTGACGTGGTTTTTCGTACTCCTGCAGCGGTCGCCGTCACGCACGTCCAAATACGCCACTTTCGTGGGCGCATTCGCGCTCTTTCGCGTCGCCGGAGTGCCAGCACTCACTCTGCCAAAAACGGCCAACATCCGAGCGGCGGTTCCCACTTTTGCGTCGGCGTCGTAAACCCCGCCCCGGCAGACGCGGTTTGCCCTACTCGTGCGACGGTCGCCGGCGAGCGCGTCGAAAGACGCCGATATCGTGCGCTAATTGGCGCTCCTTGGCTTCTCCGGAGTGCCGCCACTCACTCCTCCAAAAACGGCGAAGATCCGAGCGGCGTTCTCCACTTTCGCATCGGCGTCCCGAACTCCGCCCGGGCTGACGCGGTTTACCGTACTCGTGCGACGGTCGCCGGCGGGCACGTCGAAAGACGCCGATATCGTGCCGTAATCGGCCCCGTTTGGCTTCGCCCGTGTGCCAGCACTCACTCGGCCAAAAACGGCGAACATCCGAGCAGCGTTTCCCACTTTCGCATCGGCGTCCCGAAGCCCGCCCCGGCAGACGCGGTTTGCCCTACTCGAGCGACGGTCGCCGGCGTTCACGTCGAAAGGCGCCGAATTCGTGCACGAATCGATGCTTCTTGGTCTCGCAGGAGGGCCGCCACTCACTCCTGCAAAAACGGCGAAGATCCGAGTTGCGCTTCCCACTTTTTCGTCGGCGTCCCGAACTACGCCCCGGCTGACGCGGTTTACCGTACTCGTGCGACGGTCGCCGGCGGGCACTTCAAAATACGCCGATTTCGTGGGCGCATTCACGCTGTTTCGCTTCCCCGGAGTGCCAACACTCACTCTGCCGAAAGCGGCGATCATCCGAGCGGCGGTTCCCACTTTTGCGTCGGCTTCGCAAACGGCGCCCCGGCAGACGCGCTCGTGCGACGTACTCGTGCGACGGTCGCCGGCGAGCACGTCGAAAGACGCCGATATCGTGCTCGAATCGACCCCGTTTCGCTTCGCCGGAGTGCTGCCAGTCACGGCGCAGAAAACGGCGAACAAGTGTTTTTTTTTTTTTTTTCCTAGAATTTGTGTTATAGAAGGCACATTTGATATCGGACGATAATTTTCAACTTTATCACGCGCACCGATTTTCGTGTAGAGGTTTGCAAGTTTATGGGAATTTCTCCACTTGGAATAATGCGATTTAGTAGTACTACGAGAACTTCATGGATGTACTCAAGGGTACGGGGCAAGTCAGTTACGTCAACACCTGCAGATTTTTTACACTTCAAACTGAAAATTGTTGGTTGTGAGTCCTCGTGTGATATTAAAGGCCGATTCGCTAACACATAGAACAAAGAAAGAAAGGAAGAAAAAACGCCCGCGCTCGCTCAAGAAACCTGGGTTCGCAACAAGTGGCAACAACAAGCAACCGAGCGAGTGCGCCAAAACCCGTGGCGGCCGAACAAACGCGAAGTCCCAACCGCGTCAGCCGGGGCGGCACGGGACAGGAAAAATCACTTCAGCCGGGGCGGCGGGGCACCGAATAAACCTCGTCACCTCGTCGCAGGATAAAAGAGGAAACAAAAAGTCTAAACAGCGTCTGCTGGAGCGAATGCGTAATAAAACAACAACAACAACAAAAAAAAAAACACCCGCGCTCAAGAAGTCTGCAATCACCACAAAAGGCGACTGTGACCGAGCAGCGTCAGCCGGGGCCGTGCGGAAACGGAAAAACCGCGACTACCGGGGCGTCGAGGCACCGAAAAATCCACTTCAGCCGCGGCGAAAAAAAAAAACAAAAAGAAAGACGGAGGGGGGGGGGGAACCACGTCTGCCGGGGCGAAGGAAAAAAAAAAAACGCGTCTGCCGGGGCGAGCCCGGGTGCGGCACCACCGGGAAAACTGTGGCAAACAGACATGGCGATCGAGTGAGTGGGCCGCCAGCCAGGCTCAGCCAAAAAGTGCAAAGTCCGAACTGCGTCAGCCGGGGCGGCAAAAACCACGTCAGCCGGGGCGGCGCAAAAAACCGCGTCTGCCGGGGCGGCACGAAACCGCGTCAGCCGGGGCGGCGCGAAAACTGCGTCAGCCGGGGCGAAAGAAAAAAAAAAAAAACGCGTCTGCCGGGGCGAGCCCGGGTGCGGCACCACCGGGAAAACTGTGGCAAACAGACATGGCGATCGAGTGAGTGGGCCGCCAGCCAGGCACAGCCGAAAAGTGCAAAGTCCGAACCGTGTCAGCCGGGGCGGCAAAAAACCGCGTCAGCCGGGGCGGCGCAAAAAACCGCGTCTGCCGGGGCGGCACGAAACCGCGTCAGCCGGGGCGGCGCGAAAACTGCGTCAGCCGGGGCGAGCCCGGGTGCGGCACCACCGGGAAAACTGTGGCAAACAGACATGGCGATCGAGTGAGTGGGCCGCCAGCCAGGCTCAGCCAAAAAGTGCCAAGTCCGAACTGCGTCAGCCGGGGCGGCAAAAAACCGCGTCAGCCGGGGCGGCGCAAAAAACCGCGTCTGCCGGGGCGGCGCGAAAACCGCGTCTGCCGGGGCGGCGCGAAAACTGCGTCAGCCGGGGCGAAAGAAAAAAAAAAACGCGTCTGCCGGGGCGAGCCCGGGTGCGGCACCACCGGGAAAACTGTGGCAAACAGACATGGCGATCGAGTGAGTGGGCCGCCAGCAAGGCTCAGCCAAAAAGTGCTAAGTCCGAACTGCGTCAGCTGGGGCGGCAAAAAACCGCGTCTGCCGGGGCGGCACGAAACCGCGTCAGCCGGGGCGGCGCGAAAACCGCGTCTGCCGGGGCGGCACGAAACCGCGTCAGCCGGGGCGGCGCGAAAACTGCGTCAGCCGGGGGGAGCCCGGGTGCGGCACCACCGGGAAAACTGTGGCAAACAGACATGGCGATCGAGTGAGTGGGCCGCCAGCCAGGCACAGCCGAAAAGTGCTAAGTCCGAACTGCGTCAGCCGGGGCGGCAAAAACCGCGTCAGCCGGGGCGGCGCGAAAACCGCGTCTGCCGGGGCGGCACGAAACCGCGTCAGCCGGGGCGGCGCGAAAACTGCGTCAGCCGGGGCGAGCCCGGGTGCGGCACCACCGGGAAAACTGTGGCTAACAGACATGGCGATCGAGTGAGTGGGCCACCAGCCAGGCTCAGCCAAAAAGTGCTAAGTCCGAACTGCGTCAGCCGGGGCGGCAAAAACCGCGTCAGCCGGGGCGGCGCAAAAAACCGCGTCTGCCGGGGCGGCACGAAACCGCGTCAGCCGGGGCGGCGCGAAAACTGCGTCAGCCGGGGCGAAAGAAAAAAAAAAAACGCGTCTGCCGGGGCGAGCCCGGGTGCGGCACCACCGGGAAAACTGTGGCAAACAGACATGGCGATCGAGTGAGTGGGCCGCCAGCCAGGCACAGCCGAAAAGTGCCAAGTCCGAACTGCGTCAGCCGGGGCGGCAAAAAACCGCGTCAGCCGGGGCGGCGCAAAAAACCGCGTCTGCCGGGGCGGCACGAAACCGCGTCAGCCGGGGCGGCGCGAAAACTGCGTCAGCCGGGGCGAGCCCGGGTGCGGCACCACCGGGAAAACTGTGGCAAACAGACATGGCGATCGAGTGAGTGGGCCGCCAGCCAGGCTCAGCCAAAAAGTGCCAAGTCCGAACTGCGTCAGCCGGGGCGGCGCAAAAAACCGCGTCTGCCGGGGCGGCGCGAAAACCGCGTCTGCCGGGGCGGCGCGAAAACTGCGTCAGCCGGGGCGAAAGAAAAAAAAAACGCGTCTGCCGGGGCGAGCCCGGGTGCGGCACCACCGGGAAAACTGTGGCAAACAGACATGGCGATCGAGTGAGTGGGCCGCCAGCAAGGCTCAGCCAAAAAGTGCCAAGTCCGAACTGCGTCAGCCGGGGCGGCAAAAAACCGCGTCTGCCGGGGCGGCACGAAACCGCGTCAGCCGGGGCGGCGCGAAAACCGCGTCTGCCGGGGCGGCACGAAACCGCGTCAGCCGGGGCGAGCCCGGGTGCGGCACCACCGGGAAAACTGTGGCAAACAGACATGGCGATCGAGTGAGTGGGCCGCCAGCCAGGCACAGCCGAAAAGTGCTAAGTCCGAACTGCGTCAGCCGGGGCGGCAAAAACCGCGTCAGCCGGGGCGGCGCAAAAACCGCGTCTGCCGGGGCGAATGCAAAAAAAACAAAGAAAAAAGCCCGCGCTTAATCAAAAGAAAACAAAGAAAAAAGCTTGCGCTTAATCAAAAGAAAACAAACAAAAAAAGTTCGCGCTTAAGCCTGGCGGTGGAACCACCGGGGCAAACAGACCTGGCGATCGAGTGAGTGGGCCGCCAGCCGGGGTGAGCCAAAAAGTGCAAAGTCGGAACCGCGTCAGCCGGGGCGGCGCGAAAACCGCGTCAGCCGGGGCGGCGCAAAAACTGCGTCAGCCGGGGCGGCACGGAAAAACGAAAACCGCGTCAGCCGGGGCGGCACGGAAAAACGAAAACCACGTCAGCCGGGGCGACATCAAAATGAGGAAAAAAAAAAAAACTGCCTTAGGACACCTGCGTACACTTTCATGCGTTTGGGCATATCTCTCTGTAACACGCGCGCCCCTCGTTACGCGCGGCACTCTGTTTTCTCCGACACCCATATTTCGGCGGCATGTGGCACGCGCGCCCGTCCCTATGCACGGCACACCGCAGTGCTTTCTCGATATTTTTCTTTTCCTCCAACACCGTCATCTATAGGCTTTTAGTGACCTGTTGCTCGTGGCAAAAGTTCGCTAGCTCTGACACCTCTTGCATGCGCACCGTTTTTGCGCACGGTGCTATGCCGCAAAGCACGGCAGTCGCATGCGTT
>NW_027464928.1:92500-105000 GCF_043290135.1 Rhipicephalus microplus
CGCGCAACGGCGGAGACGGGCCTGGCACCCACTCTGGGACAAGCCCCTGTCAGGGGGACTTGCACCGTCGCAAACACCCGAGAACGTCGCCTCCCATACACCACATTTCCCGACCGCCTGCAAGGACGGGGGATTCGGTGCTGGGCTCGGTCCCGTTTCGCTCGCAGCTACTCGGGGAATCCCTGTTGGTTTCTTTTCCTCCGCTTAGTGATATGCTTAAATTCAGCGGGTTGTCTCGCCTGATCTGAGGTCGACAGCGGATACATTCGCTTCCATCAACTTCCTGCACGACCGCGTGCGCTCGCCCTACCAAGTGCGCCCGCAACCCTGTACAGGGCCACTTCTTCACAAGGCTGGCAATCGGCTTCCCCGCTGCACGCGTGCGGCGCACAACCGGTGTGACGTGGAAGTGACGGGACACGTTCGTAAACCCATCGCGAACCGAGTACGACGCCCTACCAAGTGCGCCCGCAACCCTGTACAGGGTCACATCTTCACAAGGCTGGCAAGCGGCATTCCGCTGCGCGCGTGCGTCGTCCGAGCAGTTGCGTGATAAACGACCGTGTCGAAAGCCCAAACACCGCCGAGGCCAGTCGCCGCCGCCGCAAGGGCAGCCACGCAGCCTGGCGAGAGGCATCGTCTCGTGTAGCGTCGCCCCCGCCCCAACTGGAGTGGCCCAGTTTTTTGAACGGGACGGGAACTGCGAAGCACTTAGACCGACGGCGGACTACGACGAGAACGCCTTAAGCTTCGCCAACGTTTCGCCAACTCGTGCGGGAGACTTTTTCCGCTTCGCGGCAAGTCGTCGCGCCGTGCTCTCCGCATCAACCGCGTACGCAGCGAACCGCAAACGTCGGGCGCAGCCTCCTCACCTCCCTGCGCTTTGCGCGCGAACGTTCCCTGTTCGCGCGGCAAAGCCTGGAGGAGGCACGGCCCCGCAGCGTGTTCGAGCGCCCGGTCTACGGGACACCCTGCTTACTTCGAGGGCAACAAGCGCAACGCAAGGCTGCGATCTCGCGCACTTTGCGCACGGCTGGAGAAGCTTTGCTGGCCGGCTTTCGCTCCTCGTGTTTACCGTGCGTTAAAGTTGCGCGTCCGTGGCTCTCGCAGCTCTTGCGCGCCCGGTCGCAGAGAGGAGTACGCAACCTCGACCGCACTTTCCCTGCAGGCTTCCTTCCGACTCGAAGTCCTGCGGCGGTCTCAACGAGGTGCCACATCCTCAATGCAGTCGGTCGCCCCCGTTTCGGTTGGGCTCTGGCACGACGGTCGCCACCGTCTCGCCCTTGAGTGGCCGCTGTTGGCGCTCGCTGTGAGGTGTTCAGCGTGCTGTCCGTGTTGCCGACGCGGTCAAAACGAGTCGACGGCTCACGTTCCCTTGTGCGCCGAAGGCTCTCTTGATATGTGATCCGACCCTCAGACAGACGAAGCCAAGGGAAGACCCAAGGCCGCAATGTGCGTTCAAAGAATCAGTGCTCAGTGTGTCCTGCAATTCACACCAAGTCTCGCAGCTGGCTGCGTTCTTCATCGACCCGAGAACCGAGTGATCCACCGCTTAGAGTCGTGAAAAAGTGTTTGTTCAATTCCGTACAGTCAAAACCAAACGTTTCTGGCACTCGGCCAAACAGTGGCCAAGAAGGGCGCTTTTCAGCGCACGCTTGGACTCCAAAACTCTGCCGCGCCTTTTTCGGCTGCCGCAAATCGAGCAAACGGTGTGTTTCGAACGGCGTTTCGCTTCCGCTACTTGCGAGTGCTTTCGTGGTCCACCCCTCTATAAATACTCGGGAGGCGTCGAAGCCGGTTCTCCAAGCCGGACCCGTAGGTATCGTTGTGTGCTCGCTCTCATTGGCCCGCCTAACCAGAAAATGCCTGCGGTACACCCATTTGGATAAGAGTGCACGCAGATGCGGGCCTCGACGGCTACACATTTCCTCGGGCGGCCGCCTCCCGGCCTCCGTGGAGCGCGGGATGCACGGTCCCATCGACAAGCCTCTCCCGTTTTTACCGTGGCGTCGCGGTTCACCACGGCGGGCGGGTCGGTCTCCTCCGCATAAAAAGGGGGACCCCCGCTTTTTGTTCCACGAAATCGCACAAGCTTTTTTCGCATCCACGGTTTGCCACCGCACACCAAAATGCCGATCCGGCTGCCTACTTTAGCCAACAGGTGGAGCCAGGCGCGCCGTACTTGCGCGGCACTTCCCACGTCCACCGAAGTCGGTGCCAAGGACCACTTTCGGCGCCGGAGCCGCGTACGAGCCTACTCGAGGCGGAAGAACGAAGCCAGCAAGGGCCTGGCCGCAAGTGCGTTCAATTGTCGGGACGTCCAAGTCCCTCGTTCTTCCGTGCTTCCTCTTTCGGCAAGTCGTTGCGGCACCTTCCCAAAGCGCGCAGACCCGCTAATCGCGACGAGCGCGACGTGGCCGTGCCGCCTTTCCCTCGGCAGCAAGCAAAACGCCTGGCAACGTCGACGCTCCCCTAACCGCGATCTCGCACCGTGTTTCGTGTGGCGAATTCAAAAGCCGGCCGGCGCTGCTGCAACCATTACGGTCGGTACGCATACGCCGCGGAGGGCGGGACGGTCATCGGAGCGTGCGGTTCCTCCATCGAGTACTGCGCACCTCGGCCGTCGCATCGCCGTGCCATGACCGGCCGCGCGTCAACGCGAACCGGTGCCAGCGAGATCCCTCGCCTGCAAGAACCGACCGGCAGCCTCCGTCACCCGAGGACGCGGAGGCGCTTGCCGCGGACGGCGGGACGGTATGCACTGGTGCACAGCGGACCCGTCACATCGCCAGTTCCTTGACCGACCGCCGACGCTTGTGCCGTTCCTCTCGTACTTGGCAGTCGCCGCGCGATTGTCGGGTCTCGTTCTTGCACGCTCGAACGGTCGGGAGGGCACTCGGCTGGCGTTTCGGGAACGCGCAGCCTCGCCTTCTACCGACGTAACCACGACTCGCCGTTCGCGCTCCGCCGCTCCTGTTTACAGTACTAGGCGGTCCCGCAGCGGTCGGGTCGCGCATTTCGAGCGCTTCGAGCCACGGTGCAGTGGCGGGTCGAAAGCCGACCTATGAGTGCGTTGCGCCGTTTGTACCCGCGTCCGCCACCTGGCCGACCGTCCAAGGTCGCGGTGTTGGCGTCCGCTGGGCGCAACAATTTGTCACGGGGTGCCGCTCCACATTCAGGCAGCCCCGTGGGGAAAAGCCGACCCCGCGTCCAAACGGGGTCAGCGGCAGAAAGTGTCGGGCGCAGACGCAGCTGAGGCGCTCACCCTTCACAATCCGTTAATGATCCTTCCGCAGGTTCACCTACGGAAACCTTGTTACGACTTTTACTTCCTCTAAATGATCAAGTTTGGTCATCTTTCCAACAGACCGGCGCAACCGAAAGGCCGCGCCGGACATCGGTCCGAAGACCTCACTAAATCATTCAATCGGTAGTAGCGACGGGCGGTGTGTACAAAGGGCAGGGACGTAATCAACGCGAGCTTATGACTCGCGCTTACTGGGAATTCCTCGTTCAAGGGGAACAATTGCAAGCCCCTATCCCAATCACGAAAGAAGTTCCACGGGTTACCCAGTCTTTTTAGACAGGGATAAAGACACGCTGCTTCCTTCAGTGTAGCGCGCGTGCGGCCCCGGACATCTAAGGGCATCACAGACCTGTTATTGCTCTGTTTCGTGCGGCTAGGAGCCGCTTGTCCCTCTAAGAAGGTTGTAAGGTGCTGGGAACCCCGCACCTATTTAATAGGCTAGAGTCTCGTTCGTTATCGGAATTAACCAGACAAATCGCTCCACCAACTAAGAACGGCCATGCACCACCATCCACCGAATCAAGAAAGAGCTCTCAATCTGTCAATCCTCCCAGTGTCCGGGCCGGGTAAGTTTTCCCGTGTTGAGTCAAATTAAGCCGCAGGCTCCACTCCTGGTGGTGCCCTTCCGTCAATTCCTTTAAGTTTCAGCTTTGCAACCATACTTCCCCCGGAACCCAAATACTTTGGTTTCCCGGAAGCTGCCCGCCGAGTCATTTGAGTAACTCAGGCGGATCGCTGGTTGGCATCGTTTATGGTCAGAACTAGGGCGGTATCTGATCGCCTTCGAACCTCTGACTTTCGTTCTTGATCAATGAAAACATTCTTGGCAAATGCTTTCGCAGTAGTTCGTCTTGCGACGGTCCAAGAATTTCACCTCTAGCGCCGCAATACGAATGCCCCCGTCCGTCCCTCTTAATCATTACCTCGTATTCCAAAAACCAACAGAACAGAAACGAGGTCTTGTTCTATTATTCCATGCAAGTTTATTCAGGCGACTCGCCTGCGTTGAGCACTCTAATTTTTTCAAAGTAAAAGCACCGGCCATCTCGAGGCACACAATGAAGTGCACCAAGAAAGAACCGGCATGATGTTCAGTCCGAGCCGTCGCATCGGGTAGATGCACTACTCGTCTGGAACTGAGATCCAACTACGAGCTTTTTAACCGCAGCAGCTTTAGTATACGCTATTGGAGCTGGAATTACCGCGGCTGCTGGCACCAGACTTGCCCTCCAATTGATCCTCGTTAAAGGATTTAGAGTGTACTCATTTCAATTACGGGGCCTCAAAAGAGTCCCGTATTGTTATTTTTCGTCACTACCTCCCCGTGCCGGGAGTGGGTAATTTGCGCGCCTGCTGCCTTCCTTGGATGTGGTAGCCGTTTCTCAGGCTCCCTCTCCGGAATCGAACCCTGATTCTCCGTTACCCGTAACAACCATGGTAAGCAAGTAACCTACCATCGAAAGTTGATAAGGCAGACACTTGAAAGAAACGTCGCCGGCTCGTGGCCATGCGATCAGCACAAAGTTATCCAGAGTCACCACACAATACGGGCCGAAACCCGATCGATCTTGGTCTAATAAAAGCACCCGTTACCCAAAGGGCTCCAGGCTCACTGCATGTATTAGCTCTAGAATTGCCACAGTTATCCAAGTAGGAAGAAACGATCTAAGGAACCATAACTGATTTAATGAGCCATTCGCGGTTTCGCCTTATTTCGGCATGTACTTAGACATGCATGGCTTAATCTTTGAGACAAGCATATGATTACTGGCAGGATCAACCAGGTAATCGTTCGACTGCGCGTCCGTCCTCGCCCTCGGCGGGCCGGACGCAGTCTGTGTGCGGCGGAGGCCACCTTCAGGCGCCCCAACACGCTTATTTTGCACTCCGAGATGACGGCGTTCGAGCTCGCTACGGCACAACCTTCCCGAAAGACGAGTGGGAGCCGTGCGGCAAGAAGCACGTTCATGCTCGCTCTTTTTCGTTGCATCGACTCGGTCGCGCCGTGCGGGTTGCCCAAGCCCGCTGCACTGTCGGTGGACCGGCCGGAACTAGCAACGGAGCCGAGACTGCAAAGCCGCCAGACGACGGGTCACGCCCGCGTCTTCGGCGCTTTCGCATCTGAATCGCCCGAGGACGACACGGAACACACCTCGATATCGTGGTAAAACGGCACCGTCCGACAACCAGCCCCTAACGCATCAAGCGGATGAGGCTGCAGACGACTGCCGTGGATTCCCCTGGAGCAGACCCGAGGACACGCTTGACGAGGCCGAAGCCCGCCGCATATCAGACACCCGGTCGCTTTCGCGTACGCCGCTCACGAGAACCCCCACATAATAGCAGCGATAAGTACCCAGACCTCCTTGGGCCCTAATACGAGCGTACTCGAGAAAATTTCACCGCGGGTGTGCCCCGAAACGTGTGGCATGTTGAGCGTGCCACAAGTCTACGTCGCTCTCAAACCCGCCGAGGTCGTAGAATTTGCGACCCTACTCACGAAATTCCCACCGAGGATACGGCCGCAAACGTACCGCACCTTGGGTAGGCCACGAGTTTGTGCAACACTACGCTGACGGCACAGCACCGAGGTCGTGCGCGCACGCACGGGAAAATTCCGCCGCGGTTTCTGCCGAAAACGTGAGGCACCACGACTCTCCGCAAGTTCGCGTCGACTGCGAAAGACCGAAGTCGTGAACGACGTGTCCGCTACTCGCCGCCGACACGCTGGACACCAAACGTACAACGACTCGACGGCGTCGTAGAGGCCCACGACGCGGTTTTCCTTAACGACGTCTCGGCGTGGCACCGACAGGTTAGAACGGCCGACCAACGTTCCCTGTCCGCCGTTCGGCTCAGTCGAAGGGCTCGGCGACTTCGGCAACGCTGCGAAGCCGCACGGTGACGCACGCCATGTCCCCATTTTTTTTTTCTTTCTGCGTCTGCCGGGGTGCCCCTATAATAGCAGCGATAAGCACCCAGACCGCCGTGGGTCGCTCGCCCCGGCTGACGTGGTTTTTCGTACTCCTGCGGCGGTCGCCGTCAAGCACGTCCAAATACGCTACTTTCGTGGGCGCATTCACGCTCTTTCGCTTCGCCGGAGTGCCAGCACTCACTCTGCCAAAAACGGCGAACATCCGAGCGGCGGTTCCCACTTTTGCGTCGGCGTCGCAAACCCCGCCCCGGCAGACGAGGTTTGCCGTACTCGTGCGACGGTGGCCGGCGGGCACGTCGAAAGACGCCGATATCGTGCGCGAATTGGCGCACCTTGGCTTCACCGGAGTGCCGCCACTGACTCCTCCAAAAACGGCGAAGATCCGAGCGGCGCTTCCCACTTTCGCATCGGCGTCCCGAACTCCGCCCCGGCTGACGCGGTTTACCGTACTCGTGCGACGGTCGCCGGCGAGCACGTGGAAAGACGCCGATATCGTGCCCGAATCGGCTCCGTTCGGCTTCGCCGGAGTGCCAGCACTGGCTCGGCGAAAGACGACGAACATCCGAGCGACGGTTCTCACTATTGCGTACGCGTCGCAAACCCCGCCCCGGCAGACGCACTTTGCCGTACTCGTGCGACGGTCGCCGGCGAGCACGTAGAAAGACGCCGATATCGTGCCGGAATCGGCCCCGTTTGGCTTCGCCGGAGTGCCAGCACTCACTCGGCCACAAACGGCGAACATCCGAGCGGCGGTTCCCACTTAGCCGTCGGCGTCCCGAACTCCGCCCCGGCAGACGCGGTTGCCGAGCTCGTGCGACTAGCGACCGCGAAGCCGTCTCGCGACGCCGCTTTCGTGCGCGGCTCCCACTGCGACCTGGGTCACCCGAGGTCGACGAGCAAAAAAGAATGTCGAAAAAAATTTTTTTTTTTTTTGCGTCTGCCGGGGTGCCCCTATAATAGCAGCGATAAGCACCCAGACCGCCATGGGTCGCTCGCCCCGGCTGACGTGGTTTTTCGTTTTCCTGCGGTGGTCGTCGTCAAGCACGTCCAAACACGCCACTTTCGTGGGCGCATTCGCGCTCTTTCGCTTCGCCGGAGTGCCAGCACTCACTCTGCCAAAAACGGCGAACATCCGAGCGGCGGTTCCCACTTTTGCGTCGGCGTCGCAAACCCCGCCCCGGCAGACGAGGTTTGCCGTACTCGTGCGACGGTGGCCGGCGGGCACGTCGAAAGACGCCGATATCGTGCGCGAATTGGCGCACCTTGGCTTCACCGGAGTGCCGCCACTGACTCCTCCAAAAACGGCGAAGATCCGAGCGGCGCTTCCCACTTTCGCATCGGCGTCCCGAACTCCGCCCCGGCTGACGCGGTTTACCGTACTCGTGCGACGGTCGCCGGCGAGCACGTGGAAAGACGCCGATATCGTGCCCGAATCGGCTCCGTTCGGCTTCGCCGGATTGCCAGCACTGGCTCGGCGAAAGACGACGAACATCCGAGCGACGGTTCTCACTATTGCGTACGCGTCGCAAACCCCGCCCCGGCAGACGCACTTTGCCGTACTCGTGCGACGGTCGCCGGCGAGCACGTAGAAAGACGCCGATATCGTGCCGGAATCGGCCCCGTTTGGCTTCGCCGGAGTGCCAGCACTCACTCGGCCACAAACGGCGAACATCCGAGCGGCGGTTCCCACTTAGCCGTCGGCGTCCCGAACTCCGCCCCGGCAGACGCGGTTGCCGAGCTCGTGCGACTAGCGACCGCGAAGCCGTCTCGCGACGCCGCTTTCGTGCGCGGCTCCCACTGCGACCTGGGTCACCCGAGGTCGACGAGCAAAAAAGAATGTCGAAAAAAATTTTTTTTTTTTTTTTGCGTCTGCCGGGGTGCCCCTATAATAGCAGCGATAAGCACCCAGACCGCCATGGGTCGCTCGCCCCGGCTGACGTGGTTTTTCGTTTTCCTGCGGTGGTCGTCGTCAAGCACGTCCAAACACGCCACTTTCGTGGGCGCATTCGCGCTCTTTCGCTTCGCCGGAGTGCCAGCACTCACTCTGCCAAAAACGGCGAACATCCTAGTGGCGGTTCCCACTTTTGCGTCGGCGTCGCCAACCCCGCCCCGGCATACGCGGTTTGCCGTACTCGTGCGGCGGTGGCCGGCGGGCACGTCGAAAGACACCGATATCGTGCGCGAGTCGATGCTTCTTGGTCTCGCAGGAGGGCCGCCACTCACTCCTGCAAAAACGGCGAAGATCCGAGCGGCGCTTCCCACTTTTTCGTCGGCGTCGCAAACCTCGCCCCGGCAGACGCGCTTTGCCGTACTCGTGCGACGGTCGCCGGCGAGCACGTCGAAATACGCCGATATCGTGCCCGAATCGGCCCCGTTTCGCTTCGCCGGAGTGCCAGCACTCGCTCGGCCAAAGTCGACGAACATCCGAGCGACGGTTCCCACTATTGCGTACGCGTCGCGAACCCCGCCCCGGCAGACGCGGTTTGCCGTACTCGTGCGGCGGTGGCCGGCGGGCACGTCGAAAGACGCCGATATCGTGCACGAATTGGCGCTCCTTGGCTTCACCGGAGTGCCAGCACTCACTCGGCTAAAAACGGCGAACATCCGAGCAGCGGTACCCACTTAGCCGTCGGCATCCCGAACTCCGCGCCGGCTGACGCGGTTGCCGAGCTCGTGCGACTAGCGACCGCGAACGCGTCTCGCGACGCCGCTTTCGTGCGCGGCTCCCATTGCGACCTGGGTTACCCGAGCTCGACCAGCAAAAAAGAAGGTCGAAAATTTTTTTTTTTTTTTCTGCGTCTGCCGGGGTGCCCCTATAATAGCAGCGATAAGCACCCAGACCGCCGTGTGTCGCTCGCCCCGGCTGACGTGGTTTTTCGTACTCCTGCAGCGGTCGCCGTCACGCACGTCCAAATACGCCACTTTCGTGGGCGCATTCGCGCTCTTTCGCGTCGCCGGAGTGCCAGCACTCACTCTGCCAAAAACGGCCAACATCCGAGCGGCGGTTCCCACTTTTGCGTCGGCGTCGTAAACCCCGCCCCGGCAGACGCGGTTTGCCCTACTCGTGCGACGGTCGCCGGCGAGCGCGTCGAAAGACGCCGATATCGTGCGCTAATTGGCGCTCCTTGGCTTCTCCGGAGTGCCGCCACTCACTCCTCCAAAAACGGCGAAGATCCGAGCGGCGTTCTCCACTTTCGCATCGGCGTCCCGAACTCCGCCCGGGCTGACGCGGTTTACCGTACTCGTGCGACGGTCGCCGGCGGGCACGTCGAAAGACGCCGATATCGTGCCGTAATCGGCCCCGTTTGGCTTCGCCCGTGTGCCAGCACTCACTCGGCCAAAAACGGCGAACATCCGAGCAGCGTTTCCCACTTTCGCATCGGCGTCCCGAAGCCCGCCCCGGCAGACGCGGTTTGCCCTACTCGAGCGACGGTCGCCGGCGATCACGTCGAAAGGCGCCGAATTCGTGCACGAATCGATGCTTCTTGGTCTCGCAGGAGGGCCGCCACTCACTCCTGCAAAAACGGCGAAGATCCGAGTTGCGCTTCCCACTTTTTCGTCGGCGTCCCGAACTACGCCCCGGCTGACGCGGTTTACCGTACTCGTGCGACGGTCGCCGGCGGGCACTTCAAAATACGCCGATTTCGTGGGCGCATTCACGCTGTTTCGCTTCCCCGGAGTGCCAACACTCACTCTGCCGAAAGCGGCGATCATCCGAGCGGCGGTTCCCACTTTTGCGTCGGCTTCGCAAACGGCGCCCCGGCAGACGCGCTCGTGCGACGTACTCGTGCGACGGTCGCCGGCGAGCACGTCGAAAGACGCCGATATCGTGCTCGAATCGACCCCGTTTCGCTTCGCCGGAGTGCTGCCAGTCACGGCGCAGAAAACGGCGAACAAGTGTTTTTTTTTTTTTTTTCCTAGAATTTGTGTTATAGAAGGCACATTTGATATCGGACGATAATTTTCAACTTTATCACGCGCACCGATTTTCGTGTAGAGGTTTGCAAGTTTATGGGAATTTCTCCACTTGGAATAATGCGATTTAGTAGTACTACGAGAACTTCATGGATGTACTCAAGGGTACGGGGCAAGTCAGTTACGTCAACACCTGCAGATTTTTTACACTTCAAACTGAAAATTGTTGGTTGTGAGTCCTCGTGTGATATTAAAGGCCGATTCGCTAACACATAGAACAAAGAAAGAAAGGAAGAAAAAACGCCCGCGCTCGCTCAAGAAACCTGGGTTCGCAACAAGTGGCAACAACAAGCAACCGAGCGAGTGCGCCAAAACCCGTGGCGGCCGAACAAACGCGAAGTCCCAACCGCGTCAGCCGGGGCGGCACGGGACAGGAAAAATCACTTCAGCCGGGGCGGCGGGGCACCGAATAAACCTCGTCACCTCGTCGCAGGATAAAAGAGGAAACAAAAAGTCTAAACAGCGTCTGCTGGAGCGAATGCGTAATAAAACAACAACAACAACAAAAAAAAAAACACCCGCGCTCAAGAAGTCTGCAATCACCACAAAAGGCGACTGTGACCGAGCAGCGTCAGCCGGGGCCGTGCGGAAACGGAAAAACCGCGACTACCGGGGCGTCGAGGCACCGAAAAATCCACTTCAGCCGCGGCGAAAAAAAAAACAAAAAGAAAGACGGAGGGGGGGGGGGGGAACCACGTCTGCCGGGGCGAAGGAAAAAAAAAAAACGCGTCTGCCGGGGCGAGCCCGGGTGCGGCACCACCGGGAAAACTGTGGCAAACAGACATGGCGATCGAGTGAGTGGGCCGCCAGCCAGGCTCAGCCAAAAAGTGCAAAGTCCGAACTGCGTCAGCCGGGGCGGCAAAAACCACGTCAGCCGGGGCGGCGCAAAAAACCGCGTCTGCCGGGGCGGCACGAAACCGCGTCAGCCGGGGCGGCGCGAAAACTGCGTCAGCCGGGGCGAAAGAAAAAAAAAAAAACGCGTCTGCCGGGGCGAGCCCGGGTGCGGCACCACCGGGAAAACTGTGGCAAACAGACATGGCGATCGAGTGAGTGGGCCGCCAGCCAGGCACAGCCGAAAAGTGCAAAGTCCGAACCGTGTCAGCCGGGGCGGCAAAAAACCGCGTCAGCCGGGGCGGCGCAAAAAACCGCGTCTGCCGGGGCGGCACGAAACCGCGTCAGCCGGGGCGGCGCGAAAACTGCGTCAGCCGGGGCGAGCCCGGGTGCGGCACCACCGGGAAAACTGTGGCAAACAGACATGGCGATCGAGTGAGTGGGCCGCCAGCCAGGCTCAGCCAAAAAGTGCCAAGTCCGAACTGCGTCAGCCGGGGCGGCAAAAAACCGCGTCAGCCGGGGCGGCGCAAAAAACCGCGTCTGCCGGGGCGGCGCGAAAACCGCGTCTGCCGGGGCGGCGCGAAAACTGCGTCAGCCGGGGCGAAAGAAAAAAAAAACGCGTCTGCCGGGGCGAGCCCGGGTGCGGCACCACCGGGAAAACTGTGGCAAACAGACATGGCGATCGAGTGAGTGGGCCGCCAGCAAGGCTCAGCCAAAAAGTGCTAAGTCCGAACTGCGTCAGCTGGGGCGGCAAAAAACCGCGTCTGCCGGGGCGGCACGAAACCGCGTCAGCCGGGGCGGCGCGAAAACCGCGTCTGCCGGGGCGGCACGAAACCGCGTCAGCCGGGGCGGCGCGAAAACTGCGTCAGCCGGGGCGAGCCCGGGTGCGGCACCACCGGGAAAACTGTGGCAAACAGACATGGCGATCGAGTGAGTGGGCCGCCAGCCAGGCACAGCCGAAAAGTGCTAAGTCCGAACTGCGTCAGCCGGGGCGGCAAAAACCGCGTCAGCCGGGGCGGCGCGAAAACCGCGTCTGCCGGGGCGGCACGAAACCGCGTCAGCCGGGGCGGCGCGAAAACTGCGTCAGCCGGGGCGAGCCCGGGTGCGGCACCACCGGGAAAACTGTGGCTAACAGACATGGCGATCGAGTGAGTGGGCCACCAGCCAGGCTCAGCCAAAAAGTGCTAAGTCCGAACTGCGTCAGCCGGGGCGGCAAAAACCGCGTCAGCCGGGGCGGCGCAAAAAACCGCGTCTGCCGGGGCGGCACGAAACCGCGTCAGCCGGGGCGGCGCGAAAACTGCGTCAGCCGGGGCGAAAGAAAAAAAAAAACGCGTCTGCCGGGGCGAGCCCGGGTGCGGCACCACCGGGAAAACTGTGGCAAACAGACATGGCGATCGAGTGAGTGGGCCGCCAGCCAGGCACAGCCGAAAAGTGCCAAGTCCGAACTGCGTC
>NW_027464928.1:112500-118491 GCF_043290135.1 Rhipicephalus microplus
CCGCTTAGAGTCGTGAAAAAGTGTTTGTTCAATTCCGTACAGTCAAAACCAAACGTTTCTGGCACTCGGCCAAACAGTGGCCAAGAAGGGCGCTTTTCAGCGCACGCTTGGACTCCAAAACTCTGCCGCGCCTTTTTCGGCTGCCGCAAATCGAGCAAACGGTGTGTTTCGGACGGCGTTTCGCTTCCGCTACTTGCGAGTGCTTTCGTGGTCCACCCCTCTATAAATAC
Source organism: Rhipicephalus microplus (assembly GCF_043290135.1). Lineage (NCBI taxonomy): Eukaryota > Metazoa > Arthropoda > Arachnida > Ixodida > Ixodidae > Rhipicephalus > Rhipicephalus microplus. The sequence continues at coordinate 112,731 of NW_027464928.1, forward strand.
TCGGGAGGCGTCGAAGCCGGTTCTCCAAGCCGGACCCGTAGGTATCGTTGTGTGCTCGCTCTCATTGGCCCGCCTAACCAGAAAATGCCTGCGGTACACCCATTTGGATAAGAGTGCACGCAGATGCGGGCCTCGACGGCTACACATTTCCTCGGGCGGCCGCCTCCCGGCCTCCGTGGAGCGCGGGATGCACGGTCCCATCGACAAGCCTCTCCCGTTTTTACCGTGGCGTCGCGGTTCACCACGGCGGGCGGGTCGGTCTCCTCCGCATAAAAAGGGGGACCCCCGCTTTTTGTTCCACGAAATCGCACAAGCTTTTTTCGCATCCACGGTTTGCCACCGCACACCAAAATGCCGATCCGGCTGCCTACTTTAGCCAACAGGTGGAGCCAGGCGCGCCGTACTTGCGCGGCACTTCCCACGTCCACCGAAGTCGGTGCCAAGGACCACTTTCGGCGCCGGAGCCGCGTACGAGCCTACTCGAGGCGGAAGAACGAAGCCAGCAAGGGCCTGGCCGCAAGTGCGTTCAATTGTCGGGACGTCCAAGTCCCTCGTTCTTCCGTGCTTCCTCTTTCGGCAAGTCGTTGCGGCACCTTCCCAAAGCGCGCAGACCCGCTAATCGCGACGAGCGCGACGTGGCCGTGCCGCCTTTCCCTCGGCAGCAAGCAAAACGCCTGGCAACGTCGACGCTCCCCTAACCGCGATCTCGCACCGTGTTTCGTGTGGCGAATTCAAAAGCCGGCCGGCGCTGCTGCAACCATTACGGTCGGTACGCATACGCCGCGGAGGGCGGGACGGTCATCGGAGCGTGCGGTTCCTCCATCGAGTACTGCGCACCTCGGCCGTCGCATCGCCGTGCCATGACCGGCCGCGCGTCAACGCGAACCGGTGCCAGCGAGATCCCTCGCCTGCAAGAACCGACCGGCAGCCTCCGTCACCCGAGGACGCGGAGGCGCTTGCCGCGGACGGCGGGACGGTATGCACTGGTGCACAGCGGACCCGTCACATCGCCAGTTCCTTGACCGACCGCCGACGCTTGTGCCGTTCCTCTCGTACTTGGCAGTCGCCGCGCGATTGTCGGGTCTCGTTCTTGCACGCTCGAACGGTCGGGAGGGCACTCGGCTGGCGTTTCGGGAACGCGCAGCCTCGCCTTCTACCGACGTAACCACGACTCGCCGTTCGCGCTCCGCCGCTCCTGTTTACAGTACTAGGCGGTCCCGCAGCGGTCGGGTCGCGCATTTCGAGCGCTTCGAGCCACGGTGCAGTGGCGGGTCGAAAGCCGACCTATGAGTGCGTTGCGCCGTTTGTACCCGCGTCCGCCACCTGGCCGACCGTCCAAGGTCGCGGTGTTGGCGTCCGCTGGGCGCAACAATTTGTCACGGGGTGCCGCTCCACATTCAGGCAGCCCCGTGGGGAAAAGCCGACCCCGCGTCCAAACGGGGTCAGCGGCAGAAAGTGTCGGGCGCAGACGCAGCTGAGGCGCTCACCCTTCACAATCCGTTAATGATCCTTCCGCAGGTTCACCTACGGAAACCTTGTTACGACTTTTACTTCCTCTAAATGATCAAGTTTGGTCATCTTTCCAACAGACCGGCGCAACCGAAAGGCCGCGCCGGACATCGGTCCGAAGACCTCACTAAATCATTCAATCGGTAGTAGCGACGGGCGGTGTGTACAAAGGGCAGGGACGTAATCAACGCGAGCTTATGACTCGCGCTTACTGGGAATTCCTCGTTCAAGGGGAACAATTGCAAGCCCCTATCCCAATCACGAAAGAAGTTCCACGGGTTACCCAGTCTTTTCAGACAGGGATAAAGACACGCTGCTTCCTTCAGTGTAGCGCGCGTGCGGCCCCGGACATCTAAGGGCATCACAGACCTGTTATTGCTCTGTTTCGTGCGGCTAGGAGCCGCTTGTCCCTCTAAGAAGGTTGTAAGGTGCTGGGAACCCCGCACCTATTTAATAGGCTAGAGTCTCGTTCGTTATCGGAATTAACCAGACAAATCGCTCCACCAACTAAGAACGGCCATGCACCACCATCCACCGAATCAAGAAAGAGCTCTCAATCTGTCAATCCTCCCAGTGTCCGGGCCGGGTAAGTTTTCCCGTGTTGAGTCAAATTAAGCCGCAGGCTCCACTCCTGGTGGTGCCCTTCCGTCAATTCCTTTAAGTTTCAGCTTTGCAACCATACTTCCCCCGGAACCCAAATACTTTGGTTTCCCGGAAGCTGCCCGCCGAGTCATTTGAGTAACTCAGGCGGATCGCTGGTTGGCATCGTTTATGGTCAGAACTAGGGCGGTATCTGATCGCCTTCGAACCTCTGACTTTCGTTCTTGATCAATGAAAACATTCTTGGCAAATGCTTTCGCAGTAGTTCGTCTTGCGACGGTCCAAGAATTTCACCTCTAGCGCCGCAATACGAATGCCCCCGTCCGTCCCTCTTAATCATTACCTCGTATTCCAAAAACCAACAGAACAGAAACGAGGTCTTGTTCTATTATTCCATGCAAGTTTATTCAGGCGACTCGCCTGCGTTGAGCACTCTAATTTTTTCAAAGTAAAAGCACCGGCCATCTCGAGGCACACAATGAAGTGCACCAAGAAAGAACCGGCATGATGTTCAGTCCGAGCCGTCGCATCGGGTAGATGCACTACTCGTCTGGAACTGAGATCCAACTACGAGCTTTTTAACCGCAGCAGCTTTAGTATACGCTATTGGAGCTGGAATTACCGCGGCTGCTGGCACCAGACTTGCCCTCCAATTGATCCTCGTTAAAGGATTTAGAGTGTACTCATTTCAATTACGGGGCCTCAAAAGAGTCCCGTATTGTTATTTTTCGTCACTACCTCCCCGTGCCGGGAGTGGGTAATTTGCGCGCCTGCTGCCTTCCTTGGATGTGGTAGCCGTTTCTCAGGCTCCCTCTCCGGAATCGAACCCTGATTCTCCGTTACCCGTAACAACCATGGTAAGCAAGTAACCTACCATCGAAAGTTGATAAGGCAGACACTTGAAAGAAACGTCGCCGGCTCGTGGCCATGCGATCAGCACAAAGTTATCCAGAGTCACCACACAATACGGGCCGAAACCCGATCGATCTTGGTCTAATAAAAGCACCCGTTACCCAAAGGGCTCCAGGCTCACTGCATGTATTAGCTCTAGAATTGCCACAGTTATCCAAGTAGGAAGAAACGATCTAAGGAACCATAACTGATTTAATGAGCCATTCGCGGTTTCGCCTTATTTCGGCATGTACTTAGACATGCATGGCTTAATCTTTGAGACAAGCATATGATTACTGGCAGGATCAACCAGGTAATCGTTCGACTGCGCGTCCGTCCTCGCCCTCGGCGGGCCGGACGCAGTCTGTGTGCGGCGGAGGCCACCTTCAGGCGCCCCAACACGCTTATTTTGCACTCCGAGATGACGGCGTTCGAGCTCGCTACGGCACAACCTTCCCGAAAGACGAGTGGGAGCCGTGCGGCAAGAAGCACGTTCATGCTCGCTCTTTTTCGTTGCATCGACTCGGTCGCGCCGTGCGGGTTGCCCAAGCCCGCTGCACTGTCGGTGGACCGGCCGGAACTAGCAACGGAGCCGAGACTGCAAAGCCGCCAGACGACGGGTCACGCCCGCGTCTTCGGCGCTTTCGCATCTGAATCGCCCGAGGACGACACGGAACACACCTCGATATCGTGGTAAAACGGCACCGTCCGACAACCAGCCCCTAACGCATCAAGCGGATGAGGCTGCAGACGACTGCCGTGGATTCCCCTGGAGCAGACCCGAGGACACGCTTGACGAGGCCGAAGCCCGCCGCATATCAGACACCCGGTCGCTTTCGCGTACGCCGCTCACGAGAACCCCCACATAATAGCAGCGATAAGTACCCAGACCTCCTTGGGCCCTAATACGAGCGTACTCGAGAAAATTTCACCGCGGGTGTGCCCCGAAACGTGTGGCATGTTGAGCGTGCCACAAGTCTACGTCGCTCTCAAACCCGCCGAGGTCGTAGAATTTGCGACCCTACTCACGAAATTCCCACCGAGGATACGGCCGCAAACGTACCGCACCTTGGGTAGGCCACGAGTTTGTGCAACACTACGCTGACGGCACAGCACCGAGGTCGTGCGCGCACGCACGGGAAAATTCCGCCGCGGTTTCTGCCGAAAACGTGAGGCACCACGACTCTCCGCAAGTTCGCGTCGACTGCGAAAGACCGAAGTCGTGAACGACGTGTCCGCTACTCGCCGCCGACACGCTGGACACCAAACGTACAACGACTCGACGGCGTCGTAGAGGCCCACGACGCGGTTTTCCTTAACGACGTCTCGGCGTGGCACCGACAGGTTAGAACGGCCGACCAACGTTCCCTGTCCGCCGTTCGGCTCAGTCGAAGGGCTCGGCGACTTCGGCAACGCTGCGAAGCCGCACGGTGACGCACGCCATGTCCCCATTTTTTTTTTCTTTCTGCGTCTGCCGGGGTGCCCCTATAATAGCAGCGATAAGCACCCAGACCGCCGTGGGTCGCTCGCCCCGGCTGACGTGGTTTTTCGTACTCCTGCGGCGGTCGCCGTCAAGAAGCACGTCCAAATACGCTACTTTCGTGGGCGCATTCACGCTCTTTCGCTTCGCCGGAGTGCCAGCACTCACTCTGCCAAAAACGGCGAACATCCGAGCGGCGGTTCCCACTTTTGCGTCGGCGTCGCAAACCCCGCCCCGGCAGACGAGGTTTGCCGTACTCGTGCGACGGTGGCCGGCGGGCACGTCGAAAGACGCCGATATCGTGCGCGAATTGGCGCACCTTGGCTTCACCGGAGTGCCGCCACTGACTCCTCCAAAAACGGCGAAGATCCGAGCGGCGCTTCCCACTTTCGCATCGGCGTCCCGAACTCCGCCCCGGCTGACGCGGTTTACCGTACTCGTGCGACGGTCGCCGGCGAGCACGTGGAAAGACGCCGATATCGTGCCCGAATCGGCTCCGTTCGGCTTCGCCGGAGTGCCAGCACTGGCTCGGCGAAAGACGACGAACATCCGAGCGACGGTTCTCACTATTGCGTACGCGTCGCAAACCCCGCCCCGGCAGACGCACTTTGCCGTACTCGTGCGACGGTCGCCGGCGAGCACGTAGAAAGACGCCGATATCGTGCCGGAATCGGCCCCGTTTGGCTTCGCCGGAGTGCCAGCACTCACTCGGCCACAAACGGCGAACATCCGAGCGGCGGTTCCCACTTAGCCGTCGGCGTCCCGAACTCCGCCCCGGCAGACGCGGTTGCCGAGCTCGTGCGACTAGCGACCGCGAAGCCGTCTCGCGACGCCGCTTTCGTGCGCGGCTCCCACTGCGACCTGGGTCACCCGAGGTCGACGAGCAAAAAAGAATGTCGAAAAAAATTTTTTTTTTTTTTTTGCGTCTGCCGGGGTGCCCCTATAATAGCAGCGATAAGCACCCAGACCGCCATGGGTCGCTCGCCCCGGCTGACGTGGTTTTTCGTTTTCCTGCGGTGGTCGTCGTCAAGCACGTCCAAACACGCCACTTTCGTGGGCGCATTCGCGCTCTTTCGCTTCGCCGGAGTGCCAGCACTCACTCTGCCAAAAACGGCGAACATCCGAGCGGCGGTTCCCACTTTTGCGTCGGCGTCGCAAACCCCGCCCCGGCAGACGAGGTTTGCCGTACTCGTGCGACGGTGGCCGGCGGGCACGTCGAAAGACGCCGATATCGTGCGCGAATTGGCGCACCTTGGCTTCACCGGAGTGCCGCCACTGACT
>NW_027464929.1:0-117616 GCF_043290135.1 Rhipicephalus microplus
ACATTAAGAGGATGACCACGAGAGTACCCAAACGTAAGCGGCTAGATAGATAGATAGATACGTTCAAAGTTGCCGAAGTTCGTTAAGAAATGCTTCGCATTTAATAAAGCCAATTTCACGCAGGTCAACAAACATCCAGTTTCGGAGGGCCGTGCTCTGCAGACAGCACCAATAGCAGTGACGATTTGTTGAAGTCGTGGCCTATTCAAATGACGAGCCTAACCAAAAAATCCATTACGTGCGGTACTGAAGCCGTTTCTGTGGGGCTCTTCGATTTTCCAATTCTGGCTACCCGCGGGATGCCAGAGCCAGCCAAAGCGCTCTCGTTTTTCTCTGGCTGCTCCGTCCCCCCCGCAGCGCACTTCCGGTTGGCCTTCGTTTTTCTCGGGTAGGACGGTTCTGGCGACCTCCGGGGAGCCCGAGGGTCGTCAGACGCTTCCAGGACAATTAAGTCATGGAAGCTCACTGGAAGTTTTGGGCAGGTTTCGGGCTAGTAGACGCAGAAAAGGTACGATGCGCGCTCGGTGCCATCTATGTGAGGACTAGATGGATTGCAATGTGGGTGATTGAGGACTGTGCCTTCGCTTGTCATTACTTGTGGCGTTATCTCCTGAAGCCTGTCCCGCCTTGCGAGATGATGTGATTACGAGTGGCGGCGAGTGTTTGAAGTTACTGTTCATCGCTTTTGTTATGTTTCCTGTGAAGCTTCCTACTGTGAGCAACGCGGTGAACTGGTCTTGTCGACTGCGTCGTGCACATGCCAAGTTATGTACGTAGTACACGTTCGTAATGAAGACAACTTTGGAGTTAATTTTTTTTCGTAGTAGTCGTTTGTGAAGCTGTGCCTGCTTTCTGTGCACTTAGCGAAGACGATTGTGATCGAACTAGGTTGCTCCGTCGTATGTTTGCGCACGTGAACCTCTTAGAACCTCTGTCCTGACTACACGATCGATTGATATTCTATGGCGATAGAAGGCCCTAGATCGCGACTGTTCGTAATGCTCGCTGGTTGCGAACGGCGTGCGAACCCATTTCCATCTATGAGCCAGCATATGTGGTATGATATAGTACGATACAGCGCGATAAACAAAACGGAGAATGGATTCAAAAATGTGTACATCTTTTCATTGCCCATTTCAACATTGGCTTTGTCTTTTTTCACCTCTTCCTAATAATGCCGCGTTGTATTTACTGTGGGCATTAAGTATACGCATCCTCTTCACTGGTACATTATCATCATTATCATGTGTGGCTCATGCATCCTCATCGTTGTCACGTAGCATCATCATCTTGGCTCGTTCATCGTAGCTGTCGGCTGCCGGTTCCTCGGGCCTAATAAAAGTTAATCCAAACCAAGACTTCATACGTGGTGGAGCGTGCTGTTAGATCCCCCGCCATCCTCTCGACCACTCTACCCCCTGGAGCTACGTTCAGGTCGCCGCTTGGGCCAGGTGTCCGGAAATATGTCGCACCAAGATCATGCCGGTGCTGCAGCCGTTCCTACTCCACCAGCGTGTGCCGCGCCTTCTCACGTCATGAACAGCCTCCAGCGTGAGCCCCATCCCTTCGCTTGTATGCGCGGGGAAGATGTGCATGAATGGCTGGACGATTTCGAACGTGTCGGCGCTGCTAAACGGTGGGATAACACCTACAGACTCGCTCACGTGTCATTCAACCTCGCGGGTGTCGGAAAGACGTGGTTCCTCATCCACTTCATCGACATCCCCGACTGGTCAGCCTTCAAAGATCCGCTTCGCCATGTCTTTGGCACACCGGCTGTTCGTTCGGCTCTCGCAAAGAAAGCTCTCGCGACTCGGAAACAGCACATCGGGGAGTCATATACATCCTACATCGGGGATGTTTTTTCACTTTGCCGCCAGGCTGACACACCAATGACAGAATCAGCCAAGGTGCGCCAGTTTCTTAAGGGAATTGCACCCGTTTCATTCAATGCCCTTGCAATCCAGAATCCGGCTACTGTTGTGGACGTTGCGACAACCTGTCAGCGCCTTGAAGAACTTGAGTTTATGCGCCTACAACCAGACAGTGACGCGGCCCGTATTACGACTGATGCAAACCTGCGAGACACGAACTGGGCGATTATACGCGAAGAATTAGAATCCATGTGATTCACACTACCTTTAGTGTGTCCCATCCAGTCTTCTTCAACATCATTTCGGGATGTCATCAGGGAAGAGCTCACGTCCATGACCCACATGGCCAACCTGCAGCCCACTGTCTCTCGTACTCTCCCACCGTTCCCGCACACCGCCGCCGCGCCACCAGGCACCGTCAGCTCGACGTCCCCGCCACGAACGTACGCGTCGGTTGCTGCCGCACCTTCCACAAGCTTTCCCACGAGCTTTTCATCACCACCGCCTGAGCCGTCATCGGTCCCTCTGACTGCTCTCTCACCCGGTGAAGTTAGCGCAAGGTACTACCCTCCTTATCGATCGACTCGGCCTACGTGCTATTATTGCAGCTATCGTGGTCACATTGCATGCTTTTGCCGCAAGCGCCAGCAAGACGAGCGCCGAGGGTATGACATACGCGAACGGGACTATACCGCAGGAGCCTTAAACCAGGGCCGCCGTTATTCGTCACCACCACGTCGGTCTCCATCTCCGCCAGCATCGGGTGAACTGCGCAGTAGTCACCGATCAACCCAATGCCTTTCACCGTCGCCTTACCGTCGCTCTTCTCCTGTTCAGCCTGCTTCCCTTACTTCTGATCGGCTTCCGGAAAACTAAGCGATGCAGTTTTTGGAGGGCAAACTGCATTCCAACACAGGACTGCGATTCCTCCAGCGCGCCCCTACAATATGATTGCGGTCACAGTTGAGGGAGTGGATGTTGATGCTTTGGTGGACAATGGGGCTGCGTTTTCTGTTATTCGTGCTGATTTGTGTGCCCCTCTTCGAAAAGCCACGACGCCTTATGATGGACCGACACTGGTTACAGCCCAGAGAACAATGATTCGCCCTTCCGCTCTCTGTACTGCCCGTGTACTAATCGACGAAATTATTCATCATATAGAATTTGCTGTGCTATCCCCGTGCTCCCATGAACTCATTTTAGGCTGGGACTTTCTTTCCTTTGCTTCTGTGGCTATTTGCTGTGCACAACGTGTCGTCCATCTTACTGATACGGACCACTTGCTCAACGACGAAACCTACAGGCCACTTCGACTCATCGCTGCAGTATACATCGAGTTACCACCAACGAACATCAATTAGTTACAGTTTCGTCCAACGACGTCGACTCTGGTCACATTTTGGTCACTCCGTCACCGCGTTGCCTTAATAAAGGCATAGCTCTCGCATCTGGTGTGGCTCGCTTCAACAATGGATCAACTGTCCTCGCTGCTATTAACACCACACAAGATAAAATTTTACTGCCACGGGACACTACTGTCGCATGCGTTGCCAATATGCAGCCTGTGTGCGTTGTGCCTCTTACCCCTGTCTCCTCTAAAGGCCATCCTGCAGATCATGCTGCTTCCTCGGCCTTTACAGCAGCCATCAACAAAGACTTGACAGACTCACAGAAGCAGCAGCTGCTTGATTTGTTGGAAAAGCACGCAAACTCCTTTGACGTTCATTCATCCACACTGGGCCAGACAACTGCTACAGCACATCGTATTCAGACCGACGCAGCTTCCATCGTACACCGCCGCCCGTACCGCGTCTCTCTAGCGGAACGAAAAATGATTGAAGGAAACTTAGACGATATGCTCCAACGGGACATATTCCGACCCTCAACCAGTCCTTGGTGGTCGCCCATCGTTCTGGTGCGTAAAAAAGACGGTTCCGTACGATTTTGTGTCGATTACCGAGCACTCAATAAGCTCACTAGGAAGGACGTATACCCCATGCCACGCATCGACGACGCCCTAGATTCCTTACAGGGTGCTGAATATTTTTCGAGCCTCGACTTGCGTTCCGGCTATTGGCAAATCCCCATGCACGAAGATGACAAAGAAAAAAACTGCGTTTGCAACCCCGGACGGCCTATACGAATTCAATATTATGCCGTTCGGTCTATGCAGTGCACCCGCAACTTTTGAGCGCATGATTGACACCGTGCTGCGTGGCCTGAAATGGAAGACTTGCCTATGTTACCTCGATGACATTGTTGTCTTTTTACGACGTTTCCTCAACATCTACAACGCTTGGACGAGGTCTTGACTTGTCTTGCGGGCGCTGGTCTTCAAATTAACACCAAAAAGTACCATTTCGTCAGCAGATCAATCAAGGTACTCGGTCATATTGTGAGCAAGGAAGGAATTCGTCCAGACCCTGATAGAACTGCTGCAGTACTTCGCTTCCCTCGTCCTGACAAACCGAAAGATTCGCGAAGTTTCCTTGGTCTCGCCTCTTATACTTTCGGCGAATCATACAAAACTTTGCCTCCATAGCCGCACCACTTCATAAGCTACTTGCTTCCGGTATGCCCTTTCAGTGGTCTCAGGAATGTGAATCGGCTTTTGACAGGTTGAAGAGTGCCCTCACGACCGACCCTGTACTTTCTCATTTTCACGATGATGCACCGACCTTCCTGCACACAGACGCTAGCGGCCGCGGTTTAGGAGCCGTGCTCCTGCAACGCGACAACTCTTTGCGAGAGCGAGTCGTTGCATACACCAGCCGCGTCCTCTCCGCAGCCGAGAGGAACTACACGATCATCGAGCAGGAGTGCCTCGCCATTGTTTGGTCAGTACAGAAATTTTGTCCATATCTGCATGGCCGGCATTTCACCATTGTGACCGACCACCACGCTTTATGTTGGCTTTCGACACTCAAGAACTTGTCGGGACGCCTCGGACGCTGGATTCTACGCCTCCAAGAATATGATTTTGAGATCGTATACTAGTGTGGCAGGAAGCATAGTGACGCTGACGCTTTTTCTCTCTGCCCGCTACCAGCAACTCCACTCGGGGTTTCCGCAATCAATTTGCACAACACGCCCTCAGAGTCCACGTCTACGGCGGTTTCCTCTCTCGCGTCTATGGACCATCTGCCTTCGGACGACCCCTACGATTTTCCTTCTCGACAGTTGGCTGACCCATACTGTCCACGTATTATAGGCTACCTCACTGGCAGTTCCCGCCCACCTAATGCAAGGCTCCGTCGCCAACTCTCGCAATTTAAGCTGGACAACTCGGTGCTGTACCACAAAATTTACCATTCTGACGGTCAGCGCTGGGTTCCCATTCTACCCCGATCGCTTCGGTCCGAAGTCCTCAGAGCGCTTCATGACCATCCGACTGCTGGTCACCTTGGTTACCATAAAACCTACGATCGCATTCAAAGTCGGTTTTATTCGCCAGGCATTACCACTAGTGTAGCTCGGTACGTCGGGTCCTGCACTACCTTCCAATGTAAAAAACTACCAACATCTGCTCCCGCCGGTACACTACAGCCTCTTCCGTGCCCAGCCACACCATTCGAAGTTGTAGGCGTCGAGCTTTATGGCCCCCTCCCAGTCAGTGCTGCTGGAAACCGGTGGATAGTAACAGCCGTCGACCATTTGACGCGCTACGCCGAGACGGCATCCGTTACTACTGGTTCCGCTTCTGAGATTGCTGATTTCATCCTCCGAGCCATTATACTGCGTCATGGTGCTCCACGTGTGTTGCTCAGTGACCGTGGAAGGGCCTTCCTTTCACAACTAGTGAACGAACTTCTTCAAGCCTCCGGCACAACTCAAAAGACTGCCTCTAGTTATCATCCCCATACTAACGGCCTCACTGAGCGATTCCACCGCACTCTTGCTGACATGATCGCCGCCTATATTCAACCAGACCACAAAAACTGGGACGTTTTTCTACCATTCGTCACTTTCGCCTATACAATACGGCCATTCAACGGACAACCGGCTACTCGCCATTTTACTTAGTTTATGGACGCTCCCTTACTTCTTTCCTGGACGTCTCTTTCTTTACCTGCCAAGCGAACTCATCTCCATCATCTTCAGAGGAATACGTTTCACGACTCGCACAGTGCCGCGGACGTGCTCGTATAAACACTGAAGCCCGACAGCAAGACAGAAAGCTAGTTTATGATGAATCGCATCATGCTGTATCCTTCCAAACTAGAGACGAAGTGCTCTCTTTGATGCCTGTTCGCACACCTGGTTTGTGTGACAAATTTCAGCCTCTGTTTATCGGGCCGTACGCAGTTCTTGAAGAGACTTCACCAGTGAATTATCGCGTGACGCCACTTGTAGCCCTAGCAGATCGGCGTTATCGAACTACAGAGGTCGTCCATGTCTCCCGTATGAAGCCCTTCATGCGACGTTCTTTATTCCCTTGACTCTCCGCGGCCAGGCTGGCCGCTTTCACGTGGGGGGAATTGGTGTGGGCGTTTAGTATACGCATCCTCTTCACCGGTACATTATCATCATTATCATGTGTGACTCATGCATCCTCATCGTTGCCGCGTAGCATCATCATCTTGGTTCGTTCATCGTAGCTATCGGCTGCCGGTTCATCGGGCCTAATAAAAGGTAATCCAAACCAAGACTTCATAGTACTATGACCTAGTAGATCAAATCAAAACTGATATACGTGACATTCGTTAATGCCACTTGGGACTGGAAAACAGGCCAAGGTAAGTTCAAAAACGGGTCGAGAACGTGTAATGCAAATGTTTATTTTATATACGATGCGCACTCGTGGTACCGATGCCTGCGCATATCATAAACTTTAGATAAAAACGTAAGTTGGTCAACGTGTGTTTGCGACGTATAGTACGCGATCCTGGAGCTCTTTTGGGGACACGATCACATTCGCGTGACTTCGCGTCGTGTTGTGCAGTGACTGATACATGTACTAAAAGAGACGTGAGCTTGTTAAGCCATCAGCGTCGCGCCAGCTACAGTACATTGTACGGCAGCTCACCTTGCATCGTTCTCGAGGCGGCGTGCGCCAGCTGGCTGTTTCGTTCGCGCACGCGGCAAGTGATCGTGTGAGCGTACGAAGTCGTACCTCGAATGTGTACGCTCGAGGATATCATTTCGGCTTTTTAACGAGCTTGATTGATTGATATGTGGTGAGGTTTAACGTCCCAAAACCACCATATGATTATGAGAGACGCCGTAGTGGAGGGCTCCGGAAATTTGTACCACCTGGGGTTCTTTAACGTGCACCCAAATCTGAGCACACGGGCCTACAACATTTCGGCCTCCATCGGAAATGCAGACGCCGCAGCCGGGATTTGATCCCGCGACCTGCGGGTCAGCAGCCGAGTACCTTAGCCACTAGACCACCGTGGCAGGGCTAACGAGCTTAGCTACGTATTTCCAAGCGAAAAATGCAGAAAAATACCAACATACACGCGGCACATTGTTTCGTTTGCTGCCATGACGGTAGAGTTTGTTTACGTTTACGCTGGCTGTCACAGCGTTCGATTTTGCGATCATCGGGCAGCTTCGGGTTGTTTCTGGTTCCCTACCTTCGTGACCACGGCGCTGTTTCCTGTCCAGACCGGAGCTAGCTGACTGACCCCTTGGCTAGCTCTGGCTGCCAGAGAGCTGCCAGGGGCCTGAAAGTCGAAGAACCCCATTATTGTACTGGGAGCGTCTGGCGACCCTCGGGCTCCCCGCGGGTCGCCAGAACCGTTCAACTCGAGAAAAACCAGCGCCAACCGGAAGTGCGCCGCGGGGAGGACGGAGCAGCCCGAGAAAAACGAGCGAGCCCTGGCTGGCTCTGGGAGCCCGCGGGTAGCCAGAAGTGGAAAATCGAAGCACTGGGGCTCTTCGTGAAATTGAACACGTGTGTAAGTGATGTACGCGGCAGCTTCAAACAGTTGTTGAGGTAGGAGAGTAAACGGAGGTGGCTGGATAGCAGGATTAGGGTTAAGCATAAGGCTGTCGGGCGCTCGGTAGATGGTCGGGCCGGCGATGGCTAAGGAGGCTAGGAAAACCACGGGCAAGAGGGAGCTGGTGCTTTGCGAAGAATGCAAATGCCCGTGCTACTTGGACGAGACAACATTCACGAGTTTGGCCGACGCGAAGAAGGCGAGCTTCGTGTGCAGGCCGTGCTAGGCACTGAAGGCGGCCGTGCGGGGCATGGAGGCCAGCATCGAGGGGCTTCAGGGGGAGCTTAGAACGGAACGGGAGCAGTGGATAGAGCTCCAAAAACAGCTCGGAGCGTCGCGTGAGCGAGAGGAGGCTACCGGCAGCCTATTATAGCGAATTCGAAAAGAACGGGAAAGGCTGACCGAGCAGCGGTTAAAGGAGCTAATGGCGCTCTGCTCCGGCCTCGAGATGCCCCAGCGGTGCGAGATGGAAGGCGTGCGTAGCAGAGAAGGCGACAGGCGGGAAAGAACAGGCGAGAAGGGAGGTCAGGGGGCCGCAGTGTCTGGCCACAGCACGGAGGCTCCGAGAACATACAGCTCGGTGGCGCGGCAGTCTTCGAGCAAGATAGGAGCACAGGAAAGACGGCAGAGAGAGAAGCAGGTGAAGCAAACAGGTGCGCCGTCGCAAACAGGAAGCCGGCGATCGGAGCGTAGTAGGGTCCTAGTGGTGGGGGCCAAATCTCAGGAGGTTGTAGAGGACAGCATGAATGGCGAAAATCTCGTGATTATTCATGCTCGTCTCAATGATGTGCTGAAAGGCTAGAGTCAGAAACTTCAGAGACAGTCAAAGGGTGCAATAATACGGAAAGACGGGCTAGTTGGTACTGCTGCATAATTGAAGTTTTTGCGCACACACACAAGGACACAGAAGAAGGGAACACAAGGACCAGCGGGTCCTTGTGTTCCCTTCTTCTGTGTCCTTGTGTGTGTGCGCAAAAACTTCAATTAAATAGTCAAAGGGTGGGATCTACTCTGTTACCGAGTGGGGATGTGCGCGGAGCCAATAGCCACGTGGTATCCATAGATAGTGAACCTTCTGTTTCTGCCATGTTTTCCAGCCTGCTAGCTGGGCAAAATAAAATGGCCCAGGGTATTGCCGAGCTTCGTTCTTCAGTCAATTTGCGCTTTGAGGCTGTTGAGTCGCGACTTAACGCTCTAGAGTCATCCAGTACCATGTCTAACGCATCTAAAAATATGGTAGAAGATTTAAAAAGCTCAGTTTGTTTTCTTAATAAGAAGGTGATTACGCTTACGGCTCAAAACGATGACCTAGAAAATACACTGAGCCGTAATAACTTGATTTTTCGCGGTATTCCTGAATCTCCAGATTATGATAATAAGGCATTGACCAACGTTGTTTCAAAATTTTTCGCGGGAACGCTGAGCATGGATTGCTCACAAATCGAAAGGTGTCATAGGTTAGGTAGATGTCACACAGGTTGCACCCGCCCTATCATTTTCAGGCTGCTGGATTTTCGTGAGAAAATTCATATTCTTAAAAACGCATCAAAGCTGAAGGGCTCCAATCAACGCATATCCGAACCATATTCTGATAACGCACGTTTCATCAGAAGCCCCGCCGCGGTGGTCTAGTGGCTAAGGTACTCGGCTGCTGACCCGCAGGGCGCGGGTTCGAATCCCGGCTGCGGCGGCTGCATTTCCGATGGAGGCGGAAATGTTGTAGGCCCGTGTGCTCAGATTTTGGTGCACGTTCAAGAACCCCAGGTGGTCTAAATTTCCGGAGCCCTCCACTACGGCGTCTCTCATAATCATATAGTGGTTTTGGGACGTTAAACCCCACATATCAATCACGTTTCATCAGAAGAAAGGTATGGGAGACAACCAGAACCCATTGCAACAGCAGCTCTTCCGTGCTCATTGTTTACAACCACGTGTTCATTGATAACATACGCTACAACTGGGACGTGCAGTCTAACACAATTTTTCAGTCTCGTAATTGCGATACTGTGGTGATGGCATCTCCTTCAGCCACTACTCCTACTTCTTGTTGACGCACCCAAGATTTCCCTGGTAGTCTTCGTATTTTAAATAATAATGCAATAAGTTTAGTCAACAAGCTTCCCGATTTCTTCTCACTAACTTTGTCCCACTCCCCTCATGTCATCGATGTCACGAAATCTTTGTTTCATAACGAAATTTGTGATGCCGAGATTTCGCTGCCGAGCTTCAATGTCGTAAGAAGCGATCGAATCGATGGTAGAGGCGGTGGCGTTGCTTTATATTTACATTCCGACTTAAAGTTTTTGTTCTTCATGCTGCGTCTCAAACTGAATCGGTTTGGTGTAAAGTTCACTTTGAAAGGAGGCCGCCAAGGGGCCAGGGAGTTCGGATTTGCTTCGCATCAGCTCCGCAGAAAGTTGTTTGGTCTGGTGGAAATTGTGCAGTTACAGCAAACAACTCTCATAATCGCCTGCCTGAAGTTCTAGGGATCTTCTAGACCACGACTTCAGGACTGTGAGTACGTTTTGGGATATTTTATGGCTATTTTGGTGTTGACTGCGTCTCCGCCTAGCAAAGCCTAACGCTAGCGGTGAACAAACGCGGCGGCTCGGCGGTGGCCGACACCCCCGGCGGCGGCCGACACCCCCGGAGCCCCGTTGTGGAGACGCGACGGCAATGAAGGTGACCGTGGAGGGTACTGAAATTACCGCTGAAGAATTCGGAACCACGGACTGGATCACGAAAGTTGGAAAACATGTCAAAAAGCTACGGGACTCCGCTAGAGGTGACAGACAGGGACGCCAAGATTGCGACGCCCGGGCAGAAAGTGGAGCCGAGCGCGGCGAAGACAGGAAAAAGACGGCGGCTGCGAACGCAGCATACAAAAAGCTGGGGCACAAGATCGCGGAGCGCTCGATTGCGTCGTACCTACCGCGGTTGCCGGCGATCGACTTCAAGATAGTCATTCGTCTGAAGTGCGGGCTGGCACTAGCAAAAGTTCCGAACACCAGGCTCAGTGAGGCGGTGCGCATGGCAGCGCCGATTCCGTGGATTAAGGGACAAGAAAAGGAAATGCTCATTGTTAACGACAAGTAAGGCACCCTGATTTTCAGCACTCCAGACATAGGCACTGTCTGGAAGGTGACCAGGATAAAGTCTATCAAGATTGAAGGCAAGAACTACGACGTCACGGCGTACCTCGCGCCGCACGAGGATAGCGGGCGGGGTGTGGTACGTGCGTGGCATCGACCCGAGATTGTCAGTAGAGGAACTGACAGAGGCTTTCGGCAACTCAAGGAACCCACCGAAGGCGTTAGGAGGCTGGGGAACTCAAGTTCAGCGGTAATCATCTTTAAATGAGACAGTGCCTAGGTGGTTGTACTGTTACGGCGTGCCACTGAAGTGCGTGCTTTATAAGAAACGATACGAGGTGTGCTACCGATGTGGCCAGCTAGGACACAGATCGGACGTGTGTATCAGCGACCATGTTCGCTGCCGGGGATGCGGAATGACAGCCCCACCCGAGGACCAGGCGTGTGAGCCCAAGTGTAAGCTGTGTGGCAAAGGTCATCTGACAGCAGATCGGAAATGCAAGGAAGCTTTCAGGACCCCTTATACAATAAAGAAGAGACAGTGGGAGGCCTGGCGGCGCATGGAAGGAGAAGAGCGGAAGGTGAAAGACCCCGATCCACAAACGTGCAGAATGGAAAAGATCAAAGAACGGTCCAGGAGCCGGTCGAAGCATCGAAGACAGTCAAAAGGAAGAGCAGGTTCCTTCCCAAGACTACCGAAGAGACAAGAAGGAGAGCTGCCACCAATGACTGGTCCAGTAACTGAGAGGACTTCCAGCAGTGCTGTCCTCAACAGTGGGAGACCCACGTCGCCGAATCGCAAGGTGGGTTGGGGAGAGAGGGCCTCCCAGGATGAACGTGATGAAGAAATGTTTACCATTAGGTAAGTAAATCCCATGCTTAAAGAGCAGCTAGCAATGATGAGTCGGCAAATAGGGAGCTTCAAATAGCTATTAAGTCGTCTAACACAACACCGGTTTACCTACCACGAATGCCACAGAATCCAAATATAGAAAGGCCGGAGGAGCAGAGCACTACTCCGCCTCCAGCTAAAAAGAATGCAAAAGAAGCGGAAAATCCCGTAATATATGAGAACGTAGAGACAGTGATAGACATGAAAATAGCGCAACTGGAGGCAAATATTGAAGCCAAATCTGCCCAGGACGATGAATGGCGTAAGGCCTCCGAGAAACGAATGTTCGAGATGTTTCAGAATCTGACACAGCAGTTGCATCAGCGGGATAATAAACTTCCCGAGCAACTTAAAACGGAATGCGCGAAGAGGGATTGGGCATATGAACAGCTCACCCAAGAAGTATTAGGCAGGCCGATGAATAACCTTAGTGGCAATCATGGCTCACAGATCCAGTAAAAACACCGTTTGGCAATGGAACTGCAGAGGCTTAACGCGCAAGCGTGCGGTTCTGCAGGAATTCCTAACGAAAAGGGATCGACCGGATGTTATAGCTTTACAAGAATGTGGGAGAAAGGCGACATTGCCGGGTTATAAATCCTATGTAAGCGAAGGCACGAGTACGCAGGTGGCCACCCTGGTCAGGCGAAACGAAACGTTACGGTGGTGCAGCATGACATTGGTAATGCACACATTAACCATGTTCTCATAGAACTAATACCCCCCCAAAAAAGAAAAACGCTAGCTAATTCGTATTGAATATATACAGCTCTCCCAGACAAAGGCTATGCGACTTTGGGGATCTCTTCGCTTCTACAAGACGTAAGAGTAGGAACAACCCATTGCTGATCGTCGAAGACTTTAACACTCACCACACGGCATGGGGATATAAGCAGGCTTCAATTCAAGGCAGGAAATTGAAGGATGACATGCAAACTCATAATCTGGATCTAATAATCGACCCGTTGCAGCCAACGAGGAAGGGAAATAGTGTCGCGGTTGACACCACACCCGACCTTACTCTGACGGGGAGCGGCACTAGTGCCACGTGGTGCAACACAAAAGAGGACCTACGCAGTGATCACCTGATCATAGAAATAGTAGTAGAGGGAGGCCCGGCAACACCTCGGAAAAGAAGGGTAAAGGCCGTAAATTGAGACTCTTTCAGGGACCTCAGGGGCGACCTGACTCCCATTTCTGGCATTGCCGAGTGGTGCGATGGGGTGTTACGTACTGTTAAGGAAGCCACTGAAGTGGTGGAAACCGAGGAGGACAACGAAGTGGTAGAAAGTAGATTAGTAAATCTTTGGAAGAAAAAGGAAGCTTAGTAAAACCGACTCCAACGGAGGACATGGGATCGGAGTACCGGGAAACAAATAGCGGCTTTAAACAGGCAAATTGAAGAGCACGCAATCGCGCTCACGAAGCAAAGGTGGGGGAACATCTGTCAGGAGATGGATAGGAATATAAGTACGGCCGGGACGTGGCGACTTCTTCGTCACCTTTTATATCCAGAGAGCACGAAGACAGCGTCTAAGCAGCAATTGAAACGGATGGCGCAACAATTTGAAGGCACTAGGAAGGAACTCTTAGAAGAAGTTCGGAGCAGATACATTAATCCCGCCGAATCAGAACCTTTCCAAGATTATGGAGGACGGGAAAACGCAGCCTTAGACGCCCCTATCTCCCTGGCTGAGGCGCGAGCGGAGATTAATCGGCTAAGGACTAAATCAGCAGCAGGGCCGCACAGAGTGACCAACAAAATGCTCCATAATTGAGACGATGGGTCCATCGCTAACCTAGCAACGTACATGCAGGAGTGTTGGGAAAAAGAGATGATACCGCAGGAGTGGAAACTCGCAAATGTAATTTTCATTCCTAAATCGGGTAAAAAACTCGGTTTCGAGAATCTTAGGCCGATAGCGTTAACGTCTTGCGTTGGTAAGCTCATGAAGCATGTCGTTCAGACACGGCTCAATAGGTACATGGAAGACAATGGTATGTATCCGGACACCATGATTGGTTTTCGACCCCGACTTTCGGCGTGCGACGTGATGCTACAGCTTAAGGACCAAATTATAGACAAGCCAACGCGAGACGCAAAAGTTATCGTGGGGCTAGATGTGGCAAAAGCATTTGACAACGTGAGGCACGTATCAATCTTGGAGAATAGAGCTCCCTGAATGTCGGGAAGAGAGTTTATAACTACGTCAAGGACTTCCTTTCGAAGAGGACAGCCACTTTAAAAATCGGGGAAGAATCCATCGAGGACGTTAAATTAGGCAACAGGGGGACACCTCAGGGCTCGGTGTTATCACCCACCCTTTTCAACAGTGTGATGTTGAAACTGCCTGAACAGTTAGAGGATATTCAGAATTTAAATCACACCATTTACGCGAATGACTTGACATTATAGATGAACAAGGGCAGTGACGGCCAAATTGAAGGCTCTCTGCAAATCGACATTGATAAAATCGTTGAGTACCTGATAAAATCGTGGAGTATCCCAGTACTACTCGGATCTAAAACGGGGAGAGCAATATTTAAAGAGATTGGGCTATGAGCCCACGCGTGAGCAAGCGCGTTTAAAATACATACCGATACAGATCAGGGACAGGATAAAGATACCTCTGCTACCCAGAAATATGAACCCTACGTTTCACGAAGGCAGGCGTAAAGCCAGAACAGAGGCATTACAATCCAGGTACACCGGTCGACAGGACGTCGCGTATACAGACGCTGCGGAATATGAAAGCAAAGCGGCACACACGGCAGTGGCGCTCAGGGAAGATGGTGGCCTGATTGCGTGCTGCACAGTCCTTGGTGTCGAGACTGTAGAGGCCAAGGAAGTGGCCATAGCTTTGGCCATCAGCCAAAACGGTGTCAGGGTCGTCATCAGCGACTCCAAAAACGCCATGAGAAATTATGAATCGGTGAGGGTGACGGAGACTGCCGTCCGTATATTAAACATGGTAGGAGTACCCAAAAAGCAGGTTCTGCTTGCCTGGGCTCCAGCTCATCAGGGACTTAGAGGGAACGAGGGAGCTCATTCGGTCGCCCGAGGTCTCACCTACCGGTCGACCCCTGCAACCTCCCAAGCTACCGAACAAAGAAGCGAGGATATGCGCACATACCATGAAGTCGTCGCACACTACAGGCTTAATCGGCAAGTATACCCGAGAGCAGACAACTCACTAAGTAAGAAAAACGAAGTTTTGTGGCGAAAGTTACAGACCGGGGTTTTTTCAAACCCCGCACTTTACAGCAAGTGACACGCACAGTTTTCCAGTCCCAGTGTAAATTTTGGGATGAGGTTGCGAATTTGGTTCACATGGTGTGGACATGTCGAAGTCAAAACGATGGTTCTCCCACTAGAATCCTGGGACTGAGGATTCTAGTGGGAGAACCAGCCCAAGACGTCGCCCCTAACTGTCGGCCGGAATCCCTTGGGACGCTTGCTGCTGCAGCGTCCCAAGGGATTCCGGCCGACAGTTAGGGGCGACGGGCCATGCCTGAACAATTGACTGACTTTTTAATAAAGTTTTCTCTCTCTCTCTTTCTTACTTTGAAACACTGACTTTTGTTATTGGTGTCTTTTACCGTCCACCTAACCTAATCGCGGACTCTTTGGTTTCCCTGAGTGCATTCATCCAAGAAATAGCTCCTCATTCGCCTAATCTAATATGTATGAGCGCTTTTAATAACCCCGATATAAACTGGACGTCGTTATCTCTGCTACGTCATGCTTCCCAACTTCACAGAGAAACATTGAACTTTTCACTAACTTCCGGTCTAAAGCAAATAGTGACGCCACAAAAGGCACGGCGATTTTAGATCTTGTCTTCTTCAGCCCTAGAATCTGTGATTACGGTTACGTGTGCACTGTTGTGGATGGCATATCGCATCATAAAGCTGTTTTTGCATCTATTTCATGTCCTGTACCGAAAGCCCGATACATCTATTCTACTTTCCGCAATATGAGCCATGCTGATGATATTGGTATTATTGATACACTTAACACTTTTTTTGCCCAGTTTGAAGCGATTAGTAATTCCGAAGATGTTGATACTTTAACAAAATTCTTCAGTGATCTTATTTCAAAGTGCATTATACATTTTGTGCCGTTAAACACAAAAAAGACGAATTCAGAGTTGCCTTGGATCACACGGGAAATTTTGCACCTGTCGCGACGTCTTGGGCTGTTGCGGTGTGCTAAACGAAATGGTGATGCTGTTCTTGCCGCACAATTCATTTCTCTGAAGGAGGAACTTCGAAGCAAAACAAATTATGCTCGTGATTTTTAATATCAAGTTACACTCCCCGGTTTACTTAGAAATTATCCACATAAATTTCGGAAGTCTGTCCTACCGATAGACTTTACCACTGACACATTTGAAATAAATGACACAATTACAGGCGATACAGCTCTTATTGCAGATGCATTCAATGATAACTTTCAGTCTATTTTACACTTGATAACTCCGTTGTTCCTCCTTTTATAGGGCGTACTCGCTGTTCTATGACAATATTGTTGTTTCAAATCAGGGTGTGCTGATTCTCATTTTAAAACTCGATCCGAAGAAGAAAAGTACTCCTGATAATATAGACAACGCATTCCTTCATAGGTACTCCTTATGGACTGGTCAGTATTTAACCATTATCTTTCAGAAATCTCTGTCGACGTCTGTTGTCCCTACGACATGGAAATTGGCTAAAGTTCTTCCGTTATACAAATCCGGAAAAAGCAGTCCTTATTGAATTATAGGCCCATCTCTATCACATCCCATTGTAAAATACTCGAACACATAATTTTCAAGCAAATCATAGAATTCTTAGATTGCAATAATGTTTTATCTGATGCCCAGCATGGTTTTCGACGTAGGTTTAGTACCATAACCCAGCTCAGTGAATTCGCTCATGACATCCTCCAGGTTCTTGATGCTGGTGATCAAATTAACACAGTATTCAGACTTTTGCAAAGCTTTCGACAGTGTTTCACATTACGAACTGCTAAAAAAGCTCACTGTTATTCTTAAAAATGAAGCATTAGTAAACTGTACTTGTTCTTTCCTATCCAATAGGTCTCAGTACGTACTATTCAAGTCTTTTCATTCCTCCACTTCCACTGTAACGTCCGGCGTCCCTCAAGATTCAATATTGGGCCCTCTTTTGTTTCTAATTTTCATTAACGATCTACCAAGTAATGTTCCTGTTAAAATCTGCATATATGCTGATGATTGTGTTTTGCATCATACAATTAAAACTGCTTATGATCACACCATTTTTAAAACTGCTCATGATCCCATCATTCTTAACGATTCATTTGCTTTATTTCAATCATGGTGTGACACTTGGCAAATGCAAATCAACTTTTGAGAAATGGTATCTATGTCATTTTCCAAGCGTTCTTCCCTCTCTCGATTTACCTATTCGCTTAATGGTTGCCCTCTCGGAATGGTTTCACAATACAAATATCTAGGTCTCCATTTCAATCAGGATTCATCTTGGTCTCAACACATCGATCTCATGTGCAACCGTGCGCTTAGAAAATTAGGCTACCTACAACGCACTTTACGTTCAGGACCTCTCAGCCTACGACTCCTATTAGAATATGCATCTTAGAATATGCATCTTAGAATATGCAATATTAGAATATGCATCTGTTGTGTAGAACCCACACAGGATTTTGGACATCAACAAAATATAATCTGTTCAGAAGAAAGCTGCACGCTTCATTTATCGTTGCTTTGACAGGTATTTTTCACCAAGTTTCCATCGTCCTATCTTACCAGTCTTACCTAGCTACCAGTCTCTCTTCCCGTCGATATGTTGAATGTCTGAAGTTTCTTTATACGTTAATTATTTCCCCGCGGTTCCCTCTACTCAGCAAGTATATAGCACACGTTAGACCAACGACCACCCGAAATTACCATGAGTTAAACATGTCTACTTTCGTTCATCGTACAGTGGCGTTGAAGTATAGTTTTTTTGTTCATTCTATTGAATCGTGAAGTTCTTTGCCTGGTTACGTTCGATCTTTATCACTGGATGAATTTTTATTGTATATTACAAAACATTGATGTAGAGCACACTTGTTATGCTATTCTATGTATGTATTTGCCCACTCCTGCGATAGTCCTGTGGGGCTGCAGTATGTTGAAATAAATAAATAAATAAATAATTAGACTCAGCTAGAGCTTTCTAAGGCACGGGACAAGTCACCCCGGAAAAGGAGACACAGACCCAAGAGTTAGTGGGATAAGGAAGTCAAGAGAGCCGTAGGAAAACGTCAGGAAGCCTCTAGGGAACACAGACATGCTTAGCAGAGGGGTAAACCGACAGATGATGTTGAAAGAAAATGGGATATCTTTCTAAGCTATAGAAGAGAAGCATTCCTCTGCTCAATGAAAAGATTAGAAGAAAGGAGGCTCAGAAGCTAGCAGAAATACAACAAAGGATAAAAAAGCAGCAGCAACATTTTGCAACCATTTAAGATCCCTGAGTAATGAGACAAGCTTAGAGAAGTGGTTTGTAACTACAGTTCAAATTGTTAGGATTGAAGGGGACGAAGCAATGAATACTATATAAGAACAAGGATGACAAAATAATTCAACAAGAAAGTGCCTTATGCGTTTTAATAGACAAGTATGGATCAAGTGGCGCAGTGGCTACATTTTCACGAGTGTGGGAAAGGGCTGAGAATGGGGTTCCTAGTAGTACATCAACAGGCCCTGACGGCATCCCAAATATGCTGATAGTTGAATTGCGTCCCAAGTCTAAGCAGGCTTTGACAGAGGCAGTGAGCAGAGCAATATTCCATGGTGAAGTTCCTGATGGATGGAAACTTAGCAAGATGAGCATGACCTATAAAGGAAAGAGGGACAAAGCTGACATAAACAACTATAGTCCTATAACAGTGATCCTATATCCTATAACAGTAATCCTATTCTATAACTTCAGTGACTTTGAGCGTATCTATCTATCTATCTAGCCACCTAGCATATTTAGCTCTCAAGGACGTTCCAATAATGGTATCGATACCAAACTTGGTATGGCATAACATCACTGTATGAAGAACATATTTGGCTGTGAACAAGGCTCCCATGTGGGGAGCGAAAATGTCTTTTTAACTTTTGTGTATTTCACCTTGGTCGGCGTTTTTGTTATTTTTCAACAGTGACATCAGTGGTTTAAAGGCGGGTGATGCAGATAATAAAGGAAAGACTTCAGGCATGAATAATGGATGAGGGGGTGCTGAAAGCAATCTGTACTCACTGACGCAGTGCATCGGAGTAGCAGAAAAGGAACACAGCTCCTGTGGCTAGCATTTTTAAATGCGAAGCATTTCTTAGCGAACTTCGGCGACTTTGAGCATATATATCTATCTATCTATCTAGCCACCTGCGACATTTAGCTCTCCTGGCTGTTCCGATAATGCTATTGATCCCAAACTTGGTATGGCATAACATCACTGTATGAAAAACATATTTGACTAGTCATAACATGAAAATCATGACATGTATGTCATGATCTACATTTCATGGTTTTGCCGCTCTTGCGGAGGTTTCGTTCACATGGCATGTTGTAAAATTGGTATGGAAGGCATGACTGCATGGGGAACACAAGCAACAGACCCTTACATGAAAATCATGACATGAGTGTCATGTAACAACATGACTACATGCCACGCTCATGATGTGCTCGGGCGTTTGGCTAGCGTCATACATAACAAGTTTGGTATTACTATACTTGAATGGATGACGAAGTTATGTGATTGGTGCAACCATGATAATCATGAGATGCGTGTCATGTAGCAACATGACTACATGCCACGCTTATGATGTGCTGGCGGCCGTTTCGCTAGCTTCACTTATACCTAGTTTGGTATTACGGCACGTGAACGAATGACGAAGGTATGATACTGGTGCAAACATGATAAACATGAGATGCATGTCATGTAACAGAATGACTACATGCTACGCTCATGATGCGCTTGCAGCCGTTTCGCTAGCTTCACATCTACCAAACTCGGTATTAAGCAACGCGAACGGACGACATAGGTAAATGACACATCCAAACATGATAACCACGACATGCGTGTCACCTAACAACATGCTACATGCCACACTGATGATGTGCTCGCGGCCGTTTCGCCAGCTTCACTTATGCCAGATTTGGTATCACGTCGCGCTAACGGATGATGAAGGTATGTGATTGATGCAAACATGATAATAATGAGATGCGTGTCATGTGAGTACATGACTACATGCCATAGTCAAGGCCCCAATACATTTCAACGCAACGCGGTGCACCTGCTCGCGGGCGTTTATTTTGTTGCGTCATGCTGGCGTTACCATGCCAGGTGCCGGTCCTGCCATATACTCGCAAGCGCGCACTGTGCTGCTTTGATGCAAGCCCATTTCAGCGTGTCCGGTGTCCCTCCTTCACAAAAAGAGGGAAACACAGTGTCGTCTTGGTAACGCATCGGTGCGAAATGCAGCATGTCGCATTTCACGCCGGTTGCTGTCAGGCCGTGCCGACAGACGCTGGTCGCGCCTGGCGTCTGACGATAGAGTGCTCGCGTTTTGCTAACGTAGCGTCGCTGTTCACAGCGTGTGCACGTCTCAACGCTACATTGAAGTATATTGGGCCCTTCATGATGCGCTCGCGGCAGTTTTGCTAGGTCCACATATACCAAATTTGGTATTACGTGACGTCAATGGACAACGAAATATGTGACTGGTGCAAAGATGATAATCCTGACACGCGTGTCATGTAAGAACATGACAACATACCAGGCTCATAGCGTGCTCGTGGCCGTTTCGCTAGCTCCACATATACTAAATTTGGTATCACGTGACATGAACAGATGATGAAGGTAAACGACACATCCAAGCATAATAATCATGACACGGAAGTCATGTACCGCATCATTTACCTCTATCTTGTAATGTTGTGCTGATTGTAAAGTGACGTACAACATTTCTCATTCGTGCTTCGCCTAGCATCGATTGCCACTGTGCATGGGATCTGCCAATTTTTTAGATATTAAGAGAGCGTACGATAGTGTGGTTCGAGAGGCCTTGTGGAGAATACTGGACACACCAGGTGTGGAGGATGGAGTCCCTGTAAGCTCTTAAAAATATCGATAAAAGTAACAAGGTAGTTTTAAAATGGGAAAAACAGGTATCCAATCCCACAGAGATAAAACGGGGGCTTAGGCAGGGGTGTCCTCAGTCACCCTTGTTATTCATGATGTACCTACAAGGATTAGAGGGGAGTGGACTTGGCTTCAACCTCTCTTTCGTCAAACAAGGAAAACTCATTGAACAGGCACTACCAGCATTGATGTACACAGATGATATAGTGTTGATGGCTGACGACAAGGAAGATTTGCAGAGACTAATTGACATCTGCGGTGATGAAGGAGATAACATAGATTTGAGATTCAATAAGGAAAGATCAGCAGTCTTTAATGTTAATGAAGGCAGTGAGCTTACGATACAGGAAGTCATGCCTGAGATAACGAATAAATACAAATATCTGGGCGTACGGATAAGCAATGGGACCGAGCATCTAAGGGAACACGAAATATATGCAACGACTAAGGGAAACAGGAATGCAGAGGTGATGAAAAATAGGGTACTATGGAATTACAATAGTTATGATTGAGAGGAATTTGGAAAGGCGTCATGGCTCTTGGTCTGCCTTTCTGCAATGCGGTCTTGTGCATGAGATCAGAGGTTGAAGCAGGATTAAAAATTAAGCCACTATGAATAGGTAGGCTTGCTTCAGGAGCTCACAGAAACACACCAAATCAGGGAGTACAGGGTGATATGGGATGGACATCATTCAAGGGCAGGGAAGCTAGCAGCAAGATAAAATTGAAGAAGCAATTGAGAGAAATAGGGGAGAAGCGTTGGGCTAGGAAGGTTTTCAGCTACTGCATACATGAAGAATGTCTATATATTGGAGCAAGCGAACTAGAAAATTGACGAGTAAACGCTTAGAAAACAGCAGGGGGCCAAGCCAAAAAGAACTACCGTTTAAGAAGAAGGTGAAGGAAACGGAGACCGATATGTGGAGAACTGGCATGATTAAGAAGTCCGCACTAGAGATCTATCGAACTTTTAAGCAGAAAATTTCCAAGGAAAGGATCTATGATAATACTCTGGGTAGTTTTCTACTGTTCAAGGCCAAGACGAGAGTATTGCAAACCAAGACATATCAGGCCAAATACGAAGGGGTAGACACGGTATGCAGTGCAGGTAGAGGGGAGGAGGAAACTGCCGAACACTTGATAATGTTGTGTAAAGGGCTTCGCCCTATAGTTCAGGATGATGGCGCAGACTTTTTCAAAGCACTGGGGTTTAGGGACAGGGAGGGCAAAATAGACTTTAATCAGGTAGAATTAACTAGAAAGAGGTTATCTAATTTGTGGCTAAAGTCAAGGCCCGAGTGAAAATTAAACCATTCACTATAAAGTACCAGTCCTCAACTTTACTATTTAAAGGAAAAAAAAGATAAATCTAGTTTTCGGTTCACTAAGTACTACGGCTAGGTGGCGTTAGCCGCCAGCCGATCAAAAGGGTATAGCCATATCAATCTGCCAATCCATACTTGTCTGTGTATCTGCGGACCACATATATTGACATCACTGTCGCCTTGGAGCAGATTGACTTGGTGCTGACTGAGCTGGAACAGATGGGAACTGCCGCAGAGGCAGAATTCCACAACATATTTTTTCTATGTCAAGACAGGGCGGCGAAGTCCGGATAGGATTGTGAGATTCCAAGGATGGTAGGAACACAGAGATACCAGGCAAACTACAACTGAAGTTCTGTGGAAGTTTTATTCATTCTGTACATAGATGACCTAAAAGCTTCCGTTAAAAGGCGCTCTGCAAACTATTAGAAAACACTGCAAAGCTTGCCAATTGTGTTGCCAAAGCACGCCCCCAAAGGAAAATTTGAATCTGCACAGCTGGCCTTCGATATTTAGCCGAGATATGACAACAGCTCCTATCCTTACACAAAAACGTGAATGGGAAATCTAGAAACCCAATTGGTAAGCCATGCAAGAGGTTAAAATTCCCCAATTTGCGGCGGATGCTTCAGCCGCAAAGGAAAGCCCTCTTTCCGGACATTTACACACTCCTCAAGATATTGGCAACGCTGTACAGCTGCAGCTGATACACAACAGTACAGCTGCTGCAGAAAGCAGCTTCTTGACGCTGAAAAAGTGAAAACGTATTTGAGGAATGGGATGGCAGAAGAGTGGCTTGATGATCTGGCCCTTAGGTCCACTCACCAAATACAAGTCAGGGCCGACGAAGTTATCGTAGTGCTTTTGGAGAAATCGTGACGTATGAAAATTATAGTGTGAACTTCCGTCTTCGGCCAGGCTACATGTTTGTTTTTCTTTGCTTTTCAATTGACTGTTACTTCATTGTAAAAGCATTGGTGCGGCCATCGTTTAAAATTGCTTGCTAAAATGAGTGGTAGCATTCGGTCTATTGTGTCAAGGAAGTATTTGTTTTAAGTTCTTTGTTCAATAAAATTGTTTTCCTGAATATGTGTGTTCTTTATTTAAAAATTTCTGTCATAAAATGTTGTCTTAACATTCAGTCTTCACAACAGGCCCATGAAAAACAGGCTTGTTGTTAAGACAGTGTGTGAGAAGTTCGGCAGAGAAAGCGTCCAATATTTATTTAGTTTTTTTTGCGGCACATAACGTAGACAGGCCTCCCCCCCCCCCCAATCTCCTTTCTTTTTTTCCCGTCAATTGTTTTCCCATTACTGACTGTGTGAACTTCTTGTTCGAGATCGCTAGTTAACTCGCCTTTTAAACTGCATTCCACTTTGCTCTCATTTTCTTCCGATAGTCAAGGACCTTTTATATTCCAAGGCAACTTTCTTTCTATTTGCCATAAAAAGCCTTTCTTTTGAACAATTAGGCTTTGCCCCTCCCTCGAAAAAGAATCCTGGCTATGTGCCTGACGCAAGCTACTGCTCACACAGCGACTAGTCTGTCTAATGCCGTCGCATGTGGGAAACTCTTAGATGAAACCCAGGTTACACGGTACAAAACAGGTCATGTTTCTTTGTGCGCTCCTGACATGGAGGGCTTAGTTTCTGGTTCTTAACAGTCCTGCACAGCGAACAGAGTTTCATGAGTGCTGAATAAACGGCCTCGACACTGGCCCGTGCGGCAGCTTTGTTGATGTGGTGAGACACCCCGTATCGAAGAGTATTACTGCTAATTTCCCTATTTGGTTATGTAGTTAGAGTGAGGTTGAAAATCGCCACAGCTTAGATAGGATGACTTCCGCTAAAACAGGTAACTGTTCAGGAACGCCTGTTGTCATCAATCGCAGGACTTGATGCGAGAAGCTTATTGCAACTTGATGGGAGCAGGACCTAATTATAGCATTTTTCATTGCAGACAACGCAGTGGCCCGTTTGACGAGTTCGGAATAGTGCATGGAAGAAGGCCCTTGTCTAAACGAGGGTATGCTTCCAGCACCTGGGCACAGCACTGTTGTACAACTTGAGGCCAAGAAAACGCATTTGGCCGTCAGCGGGGTGCTTCTTTGGGAAACCAAGAAAGGACGTCGATAAGTGGGCAAAAATCTTGTTGATCTTCTCAAAAGCCTTTTCAGGGGTCGCCCAGAAGAACACCAGAAAATCATCGGCATACCTGAGCGTCCTCACGCTGCCAAACGGCCCATTATCTCCTTGCAGCTTTCTAATGTATCAGGCTAGAAGCAGGTCACTTAGAATCGGGGCTGTGTAACGTTAATAAAGTATGTGCTTTTGTTCATAACTGCGCATGTTTTCATGGTTTGATATAATCGAAATGCTTTTTTGAACTTACCTTTGTAATTGAGTGCAATTTTTAACTACAATTAAAATTATTTTCAAGAGTGGGACAGTCAGTTGAATAAATGCTATAATTGACCTTCTTCACGGAATTTGTGCTGCTTTTGTTGGGCTCATTTTGTGATGATGACTTGTTTGTTAGCTCAGTAGCAGGTGCAAATTGATTCTACGGGGCAGTTGAATTCTGAAGAGTGCCTTGTGTGCATGTCGTCCTACCTTTGTTTTCTTTATTTTTTACTTCTAGCCAAAGGCCACAATACATAGCCAAAGGCCTCTGGGGAAACAAGGTCAAATACAATTGACATATAATTTAAGACACAAGACCTTGTCTGGTACCTTGTTTTATTTTGTAGCTCGATACACATTTGGAAGGGCAGCGTGCATTTGCCCGCATACACCAGCGTCCTGTCCTCGAAGGACAGGCGAATCATTGGTCAACACTTCCTAGAGCTCTCACGTTAAGTCCAACAGCATACAGTGTTGCACTCTAAGCTGCATCAAAATTTTTCGCCTATCATTAATTTTTCTTAAACCCATGCATTTCTACGAAATTGACTTGCCATTCTGATATCACCACTCCATTAGTACACTCTTCTAATCTTTATGTAGTTTTGATATTTTCAGCTTGGTGCAATAGATGGCAAGGTGATCGAAACAAAATACATTATTGCAGGTGATACCTGAGAACAAAAAGATCGAAAGTTGAGCTAGTTGGTAGGGGTTCATCATGAAGGAAGGCATAGGGTGCAAATAGAGAGACAAGAGGTCTCATCTCCGTGTATTACAATTCCTGATGACCTGTCAAGAACTGTGACCCGCTGGTGCCCAGCTCAACAGAAACGGCCTGCAACTTCTTGACATAGTCCATGGTAATGCGAAGAATCCGAAGGAACTCGTCGACATCAAAGCGGTAGTTCGTAAACTTTGCAGGTGCTCCGAGTGTTGGGTGGTGGCCCTTAGGAAAAAACAACACGAAGAGTCACGCAGGGAAAAAAACGAAGCTGCCATGCTTGATAGAAGGTCAAGCAACCTCTTCGATAAGGTGAATTCAAAGAGGAACCTGTCACTATTAAAGCACCCGCCAAACGCAATGAAAAATAAATATGTGAGCTTATGAAAGCATAAAAGCAATAACAAACCAGCTTGTGCATATTCTTTAAGCAGCACTTTCACACTTGAAGAAACGGAAAAACCAGCTTTGGGAGCCATATTCAAGAAGAGAGCACGACAGACAAATACTGCTTCCAGCGTGCGTCTTCTCATCTTGTGTACCCGTCCTTAAGCTGTTTTTTGTTTTAAGTATGTACCAACAGGCCCAGCAACAGATTCTCCATCACTAACATGATTAGGAGAAGCCCACAGTGTAAATTAGTCTACTCACACAAGGTGCAAAAACGTAAGAATTCTCAAATGAAAACATGCTTCTTCGTTGTACAGCCTGTTTTCAAAGCACATAGGCCCACCCAAAGTGCGTCATTCCCAATGACACAGCACAAAATGCAAAACGCTTATAACAGGACAAGTACCTTGGTGAGTTTCAAATATGCATAAATTTTTTGAACAGTCATATGTAGACGGGAGGCAAGAGTGCATTTAGTCCCTGCTTTTCAATGTGCACAGGCGATGCAGTCACCAGTTTGAGCATTTGATCTCTTCATGATGATGATGTGTGGTGTTTTATGGCGCAAGGGCCTATTGATGGCCAAAGAGCGCCTTTTCAATGAGTATAGAGATGTGGACAATGATATGTTGCGTGGCTGTATAGGGGCCTTAAAATTCCTCGCGATAATGCGGGTAAAAACATAAGTAATAAAGACATGACAGTGGCGTGATATGCATATTAAAAGGGTGACAAAGGTTTTGATAATAAAAACATGCAAAAATATTTGGCACTAGCACACTTGCCTCATCAGTGCCCTTGTGTCCAAGGGCTGCGAGACATGTGCTTTTAAATGTAATCACAGCAGCAGCGACCTCTCTTGAGAGGTCACTCTACGCAATGCCTGGGTATAATACATGGTAAAAATTAACATCCCTTAAAAAAGCTAACAATGATTTATGGGTGAAAAGTGGTTCCCTACCGACAAACATTGCAGGGTGTAAAGGTATATGTTGTCGGTAGGGTAATGGGAAGTGTTGTCTTCTTAGAATGTCTAGCTGTTTACATTGGATTAAAACGTGAAGAACTGTTAAAGCCTCACCACATTTATCACACAATGGTGGATCACCACCGGATAAAAGATGTGTGTGTGTCGTGTATGTGTGCCCTATCCTGAGTCTTGTTAGTGTTATCTCTGTTAGACGTGATTTTGATACTGGTGGCCATTGGCCAAGGTGTGGCTTGATAACGTGTAGTTTGTTTTGTGAGTGTGTATCCCACTTGCTCTGCCAGTAGTCCCTGAGGTTTAGTTTGAGAGACGGCTTAAGATCAAGGTCCGGGATTGATATGGATGTAATGGCGGTGCTCTCATGGACGGATGCAGCGAGCTGATCCGCCCTCACGTTGCCTTGGATCTCACGGTGCCCTGGCACCCAGCACACTACAACATGTTGTTTGTGCGTGTAGAGTGTGCACAAAATGGAGTAAAGTGAGACAAGGACTGGGTTTTTTTGTTTTTTAAGACTGTGCAGAGCCTTTACCACACTGAGGGAGTCTGTATAAATTACTGCTTTTTGTATTTGTAATTGTTTGATGTGTTTAGCTGCCACCAGTATCGCGTAAGCTTCCGCTGTGAAGATACTTGTGCGTGGATGTAGAGGGCCAGCATCCGAAAAGGATGGGCCGACCGAAGCGTAGGACACAGAGGAGTTAGTCTTGGAGGCATCTGTGAAGAACTCAGGACATGTGTATTTGTGTTGAGTTCCAGAAAGTATGTTCGGATATGGGCAATAGGTGCATGTTTTGTAACCTCTAAGAAGGACACATCGCAGTCTATAGTCTGCCACTGCCACGGTGGCGGGTATGCTACAGGAGCCATTAAACTGTGTTCAAGTGACACTTCAGTTTCTTCAGCTAGACACTTCAGGCGAATTGAGAAGGGCTGCCTCATCGAAGGCCTGTTTTGAAACAGAGTTGAGCTCGACAAATCATTAATTGTAGAGTATGAGGGGTGCTTCTTGTCTGCTTTCACCTTAAGGAAATAAACAAAAGACATGTAAGTTCTCTGCAGATGAAGCGACCACTCATTTGACTCAACATAAAGGCTTTCTACGGGGCTGGTGCGAAAAGCACCCGTAGAAAGGCGGATGCCCAAATGGTGCACGGGGTCAAGCATCTTCAAGGCACTTTGAGTGGCATGGTCTAAATTTCCGGAGCCCTCCACTACGGCGTCTCTCATAATCATATAGTGGTTTTGGGACGTTGAACCCCACATATCAATCAATCAATCACTTTGAGTGGCAGACTGATAGACAACGGCCCCATAATCTAAGCGGGTACGAATAAGGCTTCTATAGAGGTTCATGAGGCATTGCCTATCACTACCCCACGTAGTACGTGACAACACTTTCATAACATTCATGGCTTTTAAACATTTTGTTTTTAAATACTTGATGTGCGGTACGAAGGTGAACTTGTTGTCCAAGATTAAGCTTAAGAATTTATGCTCGGCTTTGACGGACAGACGTTGCCCGTTCAGCCAAATGTCAGGTTCCGAGTGCATGCCTCTCTTTCGAGAGAACAAGACACACGTGGTTTTCTGTGGGTTAAGTCGAAATCCGTTTTCGTATGCCCATTTGGAGACCTTATTTAAACCCATCCGAACCTGCCGCTCACACATGGCTAAGTTGCATGACTTGAAGCCAAGCTGAACGTCATCGACATATGTACAATAGAACATATTGCGGGGAATGGACAAGTGCAAAGAATTCATTTTGATAATAAAAAGTGTGCAACTAAGCACGCCACCTTGTGGCACGCCTGTTTCCTGGACAAATGTTTGGGAGAGCACACTGCCTAGACGGACACGGAATGTCCGGTTTGACAGGTAACTTTCGATTATATGAAACATTCTTCCGCGCACACCAAGGTGGGACAGGTCTCTTAGAATTCCGAAACGCCATGTTGTATCATACGCCTTTTCGATATCGAGGAACACAAAGAGAAAATATTGTTTATGGACGAAGGCGTCTCTTATCTGTGCCTCGATACGAACGAGGTGGTCTGTGGTGGATCTACTTTCTCGAAACCCGCACTGAAATGGGTCGAGCAAATTGTTTGTTTCAAGAATATGTAGAAGTCGGCAGTTTATCATTTTTTCGAATACTTTGCACAAGCAGCTTGTAAGTGCAATAGGCCTATAACTTGAAGCTAAAGAAGGGTCCTTGCCCTCTTTCAAAATGGGAATAATAATAGTCTCTTTCCAGGAGGTAGGGATAGTGCCAGAAAACCAGATAGCATTGTATAAACAAAGTAAGGTTTTTCGTGTTTCGGCTGGTAGGTTTTTTAACATTTCATACACCACACGGTCAGAACCTGGGGCAGAAGTACTGCAGGAGTTTAGAGATGTTCGGAGCTCAGCTAGACTGAAAGCTTGGTTATATGACTCGTATCTAGTGGATTTATGTTCTAGTTTCTGCTTTTCTATTCTTGTTCTGTATTTTTGGAAAGTGTCAGTATAGTGGGACGAGCTGGATACCCGTTCAAAGTGTGCACCGAGGAAGTTTGCCTGATCTTCCAAGGTATCACCCTGAGTGTTTACGAGTGGAAGTGTGTGTACTTGTTTTCCTGCTATCCTACCGACCATGTTCCAGACTTTAGCCTCCTGTGTGTATGAAGTGATCCCTGACAAAAACTTCTGCCAGCTTTCTCTTCTGGCCTGCCGACGCGTTCTCCTGCCTTGAGACTTTATTTTCTTAAAGCTCTCAAGGTTTTCCGCTGTCGGCGAGTTGCGCAGCAACCTCCATGCCCTGTTCTGTTCCTTTCGCGCATTACGACACTCTGTGTTCCACCATGGGACGTGTCGCTTGCCGGGCTGTCCAGATGTTTGTGGGATGCATTTGGCTGCTGTGTTAATAAGGAGAGCTGTGAAGTACTGCACAGCTTCATCTATGCTTAGCGTACATATGTCAGTCCAAGATAAGTGAGCTTTGTTATGAAACTGTTCCCAGTCGGCTTTGTGTATAAGCCATTTGGGAACTCGTGCAGGATATTCGTATGATGTTTTTGTACTCAAAACGACAGGAAAATGACCGCTTCCGTAGGGATTATTTAGAACTTTCCATTGGAGTAATGGTACAAGTGATGGAGATGCGATGCTGAGATCTATGGAAGAGTAGGTTTTGTTGGCAAGGTTATAATATGTTGCCTCTTTCCTATTCAACAGACAGGCGCCGGAGGAAAAAAGGAACTGTTCAATGAGACGACCTCGTGCGTCGCAGCGAGAATCACCCCATAGACTGCTATGAGCATTCAGGTCACCAAGGACCAGTAAGGTTCGGGTAGTTGGTCTATTAAGGACTCGAATTCTCGTTTTCCAAGACGGTGGTGTGCGGGTATGTACAGAGAGCAGATGGTGACGAGCTTGTTGAAAAGAACTGCTCGAACAGCCACTGCCTCTAGTGTTGTTTGCAGTGGTAAATGTGTGCATGCTACTTTTTGATTAACAATAATGGCTACACCGCCGGATGATGCCGCAGCATCATCTCTGTCCTTTCGGAAGAGAACATACCGACGCAAAAAATTCGTGTTTTTAGATTTTAAATGAGTTTCCTGTACACACAGTACTTTCGGCGAATGTTTGCAAAAGAGCTCTTGAACATCATCGAGGTTTCTGAGGAGTCCTCTGACGTTCCAATGTATTATTTGTGTTGCCATATTGGAGGTAACGTAGTGCTGTGTGTAAGGAACAATGGGTGTGTCTGCTTCTTAAGCTAAGCGTTAAGACTCAAAGAACAGGGCCGTCGTCGGGCCCCGTTATTGGCTTTTTATTTCGTTTGGCGCGCTCCAGGGAGCTACGCCGATCTTTCTGCACCAGGGGTGCCGTGGTGTCCATTGCCTCCTCAGAGGCACTGCATGCCCGCAGTTGCGAGCTGATGTTTTGGGCTTGGGACCTCGCCTGGTGAGACGAGGCCTTCATATCGGCCGACCCTCGGGTCTCCTTCACCTCGGGGGGCGAAACCTTCGGTCCTCTTGAGCTAGAGGTCGAAGGAACCTCCTTTGGTGCTGGGATACCCTGGCCGCTGCAAGAGTTTGCAGCGGCCTTGGTTGTCGCCGTGGGGACGAGTGGCAGGGCAGCCTTGGCTGTTCCCGCCGTGGGTGGGGGCATTGGCGACCACCTGGGCACACTGTGCCTGGCATGGGCAGTTGCCGCAGGCCGTTGTAGTGCTGCCCCCTGTTGCACTACATCGGAAAACGATGGTTTGTTTGTGAAAAGCCCAGATACTTGTTGACGGGCTTCTCGGAAAGTAATGTTTTGTGTGATTTTGATTGTAACAATTTCTTTTTCCTTTTTCCATGTTGGACAGGTTCGGGAGTATGCGGGATGGGCACCATCGCAGTTTGCGCAGTGGGCCCCATCCTCCACCTTACACTCGTCTGTAGCGTGTCCTGTGGTGGCACACTTTCCGCAGGTGAGTTGGCCGCGGCAACTCTGAGAGCCGTGACCAAAACGCTGGCATTTGAAGCAACGTCGCGGGTTGGGAATGTAAGGTCTCACATTCAACTTCAAGTATCCTGTTTCGAGATGTTCAGGCAGGGTGCTGGTG
Source organism: Rhipicephalus microplus (assembly GCF_043290135.1). Taxonomy (NCBI): domain Eukaryota; kingdom Metazoa; phylum Arthropoda; class Arachnida; order Ixodida; family Ixodidae; genus Rhipicephalus; species Rhipicephalus microplus. The sequence continues at coordinate 31,390 of NW_027464929.1, forward strand.
CAAAATGTCACAATTATGTGTTTTGTTGGGATTTCCTTCTTATCACGCCTAATTTTGATTCTTTGTACTTGTGTCACCTGCTGGTCCTTTCAGCCCTCGAGGAGCTCACCTTCAGTCAGGTCAAGCAAGTCTTGATCAGATACAACGCCTCGGGAAGTGTTGAGTGAGCGGTGTGGTGTAATTGAGATAGGTATGTTTCCAAACGATTCTAGTTTTGAGAGGTTTTCGTACTGGCTCTGACTTTTTACCTCGAGGAGGAGATCCCCACTGGCCATTCTTGTAGCGTGGTAACCTGGTCCAAGTGTAGTGGTGAGGCATTTGGAAACAACGAAAGGCGAAATAGTTCTGGCGTTCTTTTCAGCGGTTTCACAATGGATTACATGGTAGCGGGGAAAGGTTTCTTTCGGTTTGCTGAAATACTTGCAAAAGTCTTCGGTGCGCCCTCTCTTCGGGAGAGGACGATCATGCAATGCAGGGAGAGAAGAAAAAGCCATAAACTAAATGTGAGTTCGGCAGCCATGCCAGCCGCCCACCATGAAGCCCAACACGGGGACGTGACAAGTCCTAAATATATATGAGGCATGTCAACGTCAGCTGTACACAGCCGCTATAACCAAATGTATTGTGCCCAAGACAGAGCACATACACAAGGTTAACCCTTGCCGCCAGGAAAAATCGGAAGTAAATTAAAGAGAGAAGAAGACAGGATTGATTTAAAGATGACAAAAGACTAAGATGTAGAGAGAGAGAGAAATAGGAAAAGGCGACTACCGATTTCCCTTGGTTGGGTCAGCCCAGGGGTGCCGTCTACGTGAAGCCGGGGCCAAAGGGGTGTGTTGCCTCTGCCAGGGGGCCTTAAAGGTCCAATCACCCAGCGTCAGCTCAACCCCCAGGATCCCCTTTTCCCCGGACACGGCAAAGCCACGCACGGCTAGGCGTGGGAGGGAGTAGAAACTCCCCCGTTAGCTCGGGTCCGTGGTGTCGCTACACACCAAACGCCTGCTTTAACAGGCGCCCCTGCGGGGCATTTGATCTCTTCAAGTATTCAAAATTATATTGGTTTGGCGTTTCCTATCATGTCCAAGGACCGACAGCTTGATAACCACAGAAAGAACATTCAGTTAACCATTTTGCCTCTCTTTTGGCTCTCGTATCCTAACAAACAATGTCCTAGACTGTCGCTGATGTACCCTATTCACAGCCAGGAGTGTTGACTAAGGAAGCATCAGGATGGGCACCGAGGTGCCATGCTTTCTCGAGTTACAGGAAATCAGTATGTGCCATATTTAACACAGTATACCTTTAGTGAAGAAATATGCAATATCTCGTCACCAACATTGTCCTGCACAACAAAAATAAATCACAGTCTCTATGATCATGCAGCAAAGGTTGTGTTGATAGCTTTTGAGGTGGTTCAAGAAACATTGAGGTGCCAGCAGCAGTACCTAGCTGGCAATATTTGGTTACATTATTAGCATGGAACATGAAAAAAAATTGTGACGCCCCAGCAGTTATATAGTCGATATATAGATTTTTGGCTTCCGAGAAAACTACCTGAGTAAGTTTAACAGGATGCTGGTACATAATTTGAATGGCTTAAGTAAGCAAAACTACCACTACGTATGTACACACTTTTCTTATTTATATTCCAAGTTTTTGCACCAGAAAGCTCCTTCTAGATATGCTGAAGGTTTTCAAGATAGTTTAGGTGTCACCTTGTCGTTCAAACTACCGTATATACTCGCATAATCCTCGCACTTTTTTTGCCGGAAAATTGATGCAAAGTTGGGGGGTGCGAGAATTACGCGGGGAAAACTTTCCACGAAAACGTAAAGAGCGAAAAAGAAAACGAAGGGGCCGCAAATCGGGATTCTCACACCAGCAACTTACAGCAAGCTTTAAGAAATACTAATTAGAACTTACCTCAACAATAAAAGCAGAGATACAACACAAGACAAGATTTAATAAAGACACAAAAAGTGGAAGCAAATAGTCGAGAATTAGAATACTGTACGCAAAGCTTGCGGTCGTTGCGGGCGTAGCGGCAGCGTCGCTCAAGAGGAGCCCTCAAAAGGTAAGAGTGGGATGTCAGTATTGGGCTGATGGCTTTTAACAGAATCGTCCACAGTTTCCTTTTGAAGAAATAAAGTTTACCATCAATCCCAGTTTTAGGCATACGGCAGACCCAACGCGCCTTGGTGGCTTTAAGCTGCCGTCACCAGTAACGAACACAAAACTCGTAGACTCTGAAGGGCCTACCGGCGGCCCTGTTGCCATTGTTTAGTGCATGATCTATCACTTGCAACTTGAAAGCAGCTGTACAGCTTCAGTATCGCCTCATAACGTGACAAGATTACCGACACAACATAGAAAACACGACGCAACGCACACTGGCCACTTCGGCTTGACTTGGATTGAATCTCTGTAGAATAGTACGCTTGATGCTTAAAAGATGGCGCCAGATGGCGTGCGCTATCATCATCAGTGGCTGGAAAGAGCAGACGACATTATCGCAGCAGTTTTCGGGGGTGCAATAATTACTCGAGGAAAAAAGAAATGGTATTTTTGTTGGGCGATGTGGGGGGTGCGAGAATTATGCGAGTAAATACGGTACCTTATGATCAATGCCTACAGTTTCTGGCTCTTCAATACATATCTTCACTTGAATACAACCTTTGGATGTTCTGCCCCATATCAGCAAAACCACTTTTAAGTTACAAGTCATCACATTCTAAAACAGTCAAAAATGGCATTGCACTTTCTCGCTTCCATTGACCTCTCAATAAATCATGTAGGCACCTCATTGGCACTAGCGTCTCCCTTTGATTAGATAGACGTCTCCGTCTCCCCGCCTCAGACCTTAGTAGCCCAATGTGAAAAGCTTTTGAAGCTGGTTAAAGCATTGTATCTATCATAACATAAGGATGAATAAAAAGAATGCTGCTGTCCTTTCATTTGCACACAAGCTTTCCCATTGTCTAAAAATGAAAAATCGGTGTACACTACGGCATACAGTTGCTTTAAGCGCCCCTAATGAACTACTACGATTTGCGCTGCCGTTCGCATTAAAATTGATAAAAGTCTTACCTCGTGATAAAGGGAATGTAGCACAACACAGCACAATCAGTTTGTGTCATGCACTTCAGGTGTTTACAGTATCCCAGTGACAAGTCGGCAAGTTACATCGAACAGACGCGCTTGCTGGAAATGCACGCGCCTTTTTATAGATAGAGAAGGAAAACGAAGATGTTAAGGGGAGATGCAGGTCGAAAAACGCGACATTTTTTCAAAATTACTGATTTTTTATTCTCGCCTATTTTGATAATGTTAGTACCTCTATTGTTATGAAAAAAATAATACAGGTCGAGACTTCACTGGAAATGCTTTAAAACTTCATCTAAAGAGCACAAGGTGCCTGTTAAAAGGTGGCAAGTGTGCAGTCTTCGAGCACCTTGCCGCCGATAATGCGCCGCCGCTAGCCATTGTTGATCGCATGAGTCGAAATTCGAGCCTCACTCTTCACATAACAACAGTTTCTCTCGCTGATGCAGCGCAAGAAATAATAAAAAGAATCACTGTTCTGCGCATTTTTCGAGTGCCGCGACTGGCTTATTACATGGTACTAATCGGGGACCGCCATTGGCCGCTGCGCGCCTGTATGTGCTGTGAAACCTGTTTGCGGGGTTCATGTCATGTCGAGCAGCGCAGCTGAACAATGCTTTTCTCGTGTAATTATCTCCGTTATGAATGAAAAAGGCATTGCTCGCAAGTGAAAGCTGTTGTGCGGCGAGCTCTGTAGGAATAGGCTACGAGCCGCTGGTCCGATTTGCGGCAGTTGTGGGCTTGCAAAAGCCAATGCATCAAAGTCGTTCACACCTGTCAGCCAGAAAGTTCGTGATGCGGCAATGGATGACACCAGCGCCAATCTTGAGAGGTCGAAAGAGCTCGCAGTGAGAGAACTTAGCAGGGATGACATTGCCATTATTTGCGACGGTATGTGGCACAAACATGGCTGCAAAATGGCATGACACTGGACTTAGTTTGGATTTCGCAGTCCTGTCGAACTTCTTCCTAGCTTACATTTGGCACAAGGCTCTGCCAAATGAAGCGGAAGTTTGGCAAGCGTTTCATGGTCCTGTCTGCGAGGGAAATGTCTGTGAAGAGTGTGCCAAAAGCGCCGATAGGGACAAACTCATGGTGCTAGCGTATTTTAGTCGCAGTGGCCACAACAAAAAGGATTGTTCTTTTTGGTGTGCAAATTTCATCTGATTTAATAATATCTTTCATAAATAAAACTCAATGTTAACTTTAAAACTCGTTTTTCTCAAAACACAAATTTGTCATATTTTCCAATGTGCCCCTCCTTTTTCGGGCGCTTCTAGTACAGTAAAAGCTCGTTAATTCGAATTTCACGGGACCAGAAAAACTGTCCGAATTAACCGAATAGACAGGAAAAACAACATTTAAAATCAAGCTGCAGAAGCATACCTTTATTTGTTGAAGAATTTTGTAATTGTCGTCTGCGTTTTCGCGCAGATTCTGGCTGACATCACAATTTTTCTTAACTGTTCCAAACGGCCAACAGCACGCAAGCTGTCGGGAGTGTTCAGGCAAGCGTCGTCTAATAATAACAGCCCCTCCGAGACTTCCCGTGTGGTGCGATGAGGTCGCGGCGGTATCTCCTCGCATGATTCTTTGTCGGAATCGTGGACTTCATGGGCCCCCGTGACATCTTTAATAATCTCTTGATCGGTCACGAGACCACTCGTGGCGACACCATGATCAATCGCTATGTAGTCCTGAAAGGTCACATCTGTGGGAAGGACAGCATCGAAAGTCGGGCAGTCGCCGTCGGTGGACTCGGCTGACACCTGCTCGATGCCATCGTCAGCTACTGCTGCATGCTCGGGCCTCACAAAACCGCTGTGCCGAAAATAGTTGGCGATGACTTGCGGCGGAGTGTTTTTCCACACGTGGGCGATGATGTGCACTGCGCCGAGTAAGTCTACTCGATACAACTTTCCAGCTTCTGAGCATAGAATCATTCGCTCTAGCAGGTGCTTGCGGTACTTCGACTTACCTTCTTAGTAGTGAATGATACCCTGGTCCATCGGCTGAAGAGCAGACGTAGTGTTGGGCGGCAAAAAAACTACTTTGATGCTCTTCAGTTCGACTGTACAGTTATGGGCACTGCAGTTGTCAACAATCATAATTATCTTGCGGTCCTTCGACGTGAAGTGCCGGTCTAACTGATGCAGCCAGCCGCGAAAAATGTCCGATGTCATCCATGCCTTCCTGTTCGCTGTGTACTCGACAGGAAGGCATTTGACGTTCTTAAAACAACGTGGCTTAAGCGCCTTCCCGACGACAAGTAGTGGCAAGCGCTCCGCGCCAGTCATATTGGCGGCAATAAGCACAGTTATCCTTTGCTTGCACTTCTTGCCACCAATACACGCGTCCCCTTTGAAAGTCACCGTCTTGTCGGGTAGAGCTCTGAAAAATAGAGCAGTTTTTTCTGCAGTAATCACGTCACATGGTTCATATGCGGCGATGTACTCCGGCAGCTTCACATTTCTCCACTCAGTGGTCACGCTTTCGTCAACACTGGCCTTTTCGCCGCACACACTCCTGAACACAAGTTCGTGTCTGTCTCGAAACCTCGAAAACCACCCTTCTGACGCTTTGAACGGTTCAATGTTAATCATTGCAGCGTACTTCTCACCTTGCGCCATGATGAGAGGTCCGCTCAAAGGCAGATGCGCGTTGCGACAGCCAGTTATCCACCAGAGCAAAGCTTCTTCGAGCTGGGGATGAGCTGCAATTCGCGACCGCTTTCTAGAGGCATGAAGCTTCTCGCTTTCGAAGGCTTGTCGAATCTGTTGTTCATTTTTCACGTACGTTCCCAACGTGCTCCGCTTCACGTTGTACTTGGTCATAACCTGCTGTCGCGATTCGCCGTTCTTCAGTGCTTCCAAAATTTCCACTTTAGTCGCCAAGTTCTTCGCAACGTAGTTCTGCGGCTTTTTCAGCGTTGCCATCACTGTAGCGCAGGATAGTGGTGGCATGCAAAAACGGTCACAATGGAAGAAAAAGAGAACTCCGCAAGAAGAGATGGTTCCGACACGACAACACAAGGGAAAATGGCGTCGGAGGCGCTGAGTGGAGAAGAAAGAAGACGCCGACGTTCAGTGTCGCTGCGATCGCCCCCACTAGTTGATGATGATGGCGATGCCACTCAGGTTTCAGTTTCACTCCAGTGGTGCCAGCGCTGCTTTATCACACTTTTGTGTAGCAGCAGCCGTCAGCATTTGCCCCAATTAGGCGGTGCGGAGCCGAATTCCGACGAAATAACGAAGGTTTGGTCCCATAGAATAACATGCACTTTGGCCGGGACCAATAGACCCGTCCAAATTATCCGAATTTCCGAATTAACGGGTGTCGAATTAACGAGCTTTTACTGTACTTGGACCTGCATGAAATTTTGCCCAAATTTTTTTCAAAGAATGACGAATGCAATTATCAAGAGTAAATTTCAATATTTTATTGTATAATGAAAAAATTGTATGTATACCTTTACTAGGATAGGTGAAGTATGGGCTTTTTACATCTATTATTTTTCACGTGTAATACATATTTTGTATGTGCCTCCTAATTAGTTGTTTGCACTCTACACTTTATTTGAAGCATTATAAACTATGAATGGTAGAGAATTACAGAATTTTGGGAAGAAAGAGGGGGGGGGGCAAAAGGGTTAAGGTTTTCCCTTTGTCATGTTGCAGAGCTAAAAGTTTGTAACTTGCAAGAAAACTAATTACATATATGAAATTAGCATAAAAAGTTCCACAAACAGCTCAAGTTGCATTGCTCTAGGGTGAATATTAAAGAAAAAGTGTCTTCGAACAGCATCTCCTGTTAACAGAGAGACGCACGTGCAGTGTTTATTTATTTATTTATTTATTCATTCAAAATACCTTACAGGCCCACTGAAGGGCATTGAGTAAGGGGGGCATCAGTATACAAACGAAATAACAATAAAGGAGAAAAGCAGACGAAAAAATATATACATATATAAAAGATTACAAATATCAAAAATCAAGGTGCAACAGCGTTATACAATGCTAGAGTGCAACGAATTCAGGTTGTCACGAAAGATTTCACGGTTACAAATGGATACAACATGATCTGGAAGACCGTTCCAATATGCAATGGCTCGAGGTAGTGATGATAAGTTAAATGCCTGCGTGTGACCATGAATGCGCATAAAACTACGGGCATTGTGAATGCGCTGGGAAGTGCGCGCAGGAGAATAAAGTGGCAAACAGTGAATTTCGTTACTATAAATGTACCTATGAAACAGACATAAAAGAGCAATGTTGCTCTTTTATGGCCTGTGTGGCGTGTTAGTAGCCTGTGTGGCAAGCGGAATAATATGTGTAAGTAAATCATTCCCTTTCTATAATGCTTCGGGTACTTCAACGACGCCCGGCGAAGCTAACATTTCAGAAGTGGGATTGCCATCCAGTTGCCATGGAGAGAAAATGTGCGTTCTGTCAGTTTACGAAGCTGATTAATGTAACCGTAACCCTGAGATGTAACGCACCGACGGAAGAGACAACCCAACTTGCGGTAGAAGAGGTATAGGCTTTGGCAGTGTAGACACCATTACGGCTCGCGACTTGCTTAAAGCTATCCAAGAAAAGGACCGTCTACTATCGACCCTTCTGGAACAACTGATTTTGGCTGGTCCAGCACAGCCTCAACCAGCACCAGCGTTCCAGGTAATTACTGACTTTAGCCGCAACATCAGCCCCTTTTACTGCTCTGGAGATGCTTCTTCAGCATGCGAGTGGATTGAAAACGTTCGTTCAACGTCGAAACTTCATGTGTGGTCAGCTGCCTACATGCTGAAAACTGCCAAGGCCCGACTGGTTGGAGGTGCCAATGACTGGTGCCATTCAAGGAGCTCCCAAATCGCATCGCGACAAGATTTCGAGGTACGTTTCTGTTAAACCTTTGTCCACCATAGCTCCAGAGTTTACGCGACAGGCCATCATCTACTCTCAACAGGAAGCGCCGCGGCAAAACGCTGGGACGCCAAGTGTCTACAGGAACCAGAAGTCTCGCCAGTTGCGGCCTGCAAAAGACACGTAGACCAACAAGCCCTGTCGCACGCCGAGAACTCCAGAAATTGTAGAACACTGACAATGAAAGAGGGCGGAGATCAGAACCCCAAGACGTCTGCCAGAGCAATAGGAAAGCCAAAGAACAAGGGCGAAGCTGAAGCTGAAGGAAATCCAAAACACAAGGACGAAGCCGAATATCGTGACCAAGAAAAGCAAACTCCCAACACGGTTATGCAAGAGACAGCGTGGCGGAGAGAGTGAAGGAAACGGCGAAAACACCAAAAACGAAGGAACACGAAGAATTGAAGCCCAAGACGTCTGCCGGAGGCAAAAAAAAAAGCCGGAAGACAAGGGCACAGTCGAAGCTGAAAGCAGGGAAGAACAGATAAACTCCCAACGTGGTACTGCGAGAAAAGGCAGCGAGGCGGAGAGAATGAATGAAAAGTCCGGAATGGCGAAAAAAAGGCATCAGGAAAAGGCGGCGAAGAAGGAAATAAAACAAAGAAAATGAAGAAAAAGCCCAGGGACAAAAGGCGACTTGTGAGCAGGAGCGCGCGGTTGCAGAAGACGAAAAACCGAAAGATCAGCCAAGCCAAGACGACAAAACGAAAGACAAGCCACTGGCAGGATCGGGAAAAACTGCCGGAGAGCAGAGGCAGAGAAAGAAGAACGATCAGCCCCGGACCTACTTGAACGAATATACTGAGCCGAAACCAACAGAACCAGACGACACCAAGAACATTGGAGAGCCGGAGCAAATCCAAAGAAAGAACCCCTGCAGACAGGCCAACTAAAGCCGAAGCCCGAGCCTGACCAAGCAACGAAGTCGCAGTTAAGACAAGAGGACACTGGAATCGTGCGCGGTAAGGCTTTCCTCAAAGTCAATCCAGTTAAGGTGGCTGGAAGCTACGACGTTGCCTTGAAATTTTCGCGCAACGAACGGGCGAACTTCTGCGTGCCATTAAGAACTTAACGCACCAGTGTATAGGTGTAGTTGTTTTTCGTGTTGTTTCTGTTTTGTTTTTATCTTATTTCTTTCATGTGTCATCTATTAAGTATTTCATATAGTTCGATGGCCGAACTTTTGTGTTAGGCCAGCCGAAAACATTCTTGGGACAGACTTAACGAGGGCGTTAAGCGTTGCAAAATGGCCGATTGTGAGAAATGCCCGTCCCTTTTTGTAGATAGAGAAGCAAATTGATGACGTTAACAGAGAGACGCACGCTCAGTGTTTGGCCTGTGCGGCGTTTGAATAGCCTGTGTGGCAAGTGGAATATTATGTGTAAGCAAATCATTCCCTTTCTATAACGTTTCGGGTACTTCAATGACGCCCGCCGAGCTAACAGGCTGCTGCTCAACCAATCGAATACCACATAGTTTCAACTGGGTGACCATTTACGATTAACTAGATTACCAGTTGCACACCAGTTCACTTTTACTAGTTAGCCATTTAGACACCAGTTAGCTTCAATTGGATGACCATTGGTACCCCAACCTACATCAACTGCTCAACTTATTAGCCACCAGTTCTGTCTAAATGGGTATAACCAATTGGATATGAACTATGTAGTGTACCAATTGAATATAATTGGTACGTTTCCAACTGGTGGCGAAATTCCGATGGGTTGAAAACCAATTGATGCCAACTGATATTTTTCCAATTGAACTACTTGAACTTTTTTGACTGGGTTGTGATGCTGCCAAAAGGCTGCAGTTGCTTTTCAAGCTATGTTCCTCGTTAAACCACAATAAGTATAGTCGAACTTGTTTTTGTATACTTAAGCCTTTTAAGCGTGTTTTATTCGACATGGGTAACTTCACTATACAGGGATTAACATTGCATGTAACGTTCTACCAGTTTCTTTATCAAGTTATGTTATTTTGTAAAAGTTACACAACGATTTCGTAATTTGAGTAACCATGGGTCGTTGAAATTAGTGTTACCATATGTGCTATTGCACATGCAGTGGCATTAGTCGACATCCATCTTCTACAGTACCTCTCATATATGTCCAGTGGTTTTGCTCTGTTAAATCCTTTAAACAAAGCAATGCAGCGATGTTTGCAAAAATACACACAAACAATAAGGTTTGTGAAAAAAAAACACAGAAAGGGCAAAGGTATCAAATTCACCTCAGCTAGCGCCTCGCAGTCACAAAGTTGATTCGTCACGCAAAGACAGAATAGGTTAAATGGGAAGAATGGGTTGAAGTGCGGCCGGAGGCAAGGAGTAGGGATGCTGAGCAAAATAAAACTTGACACTACCTATTGAAAGAACCCATTTCTGATGTGTGGATCATTTCTCAAATAGACTTGGCGTTCAGTTTGAGAAACATGCCCATACAGGTCTTCATAATGACAGATCTGGATGCCGATTGGCAAATATACTACAATTTGTTCCACAGTACGTTAAATACACAGTCACGGCATGAACTGCTTTAAGGAAAAATTGCTTAATACCAGTCCTGCCTCTGTAGCTTGCTCTAACAATGGGTTATTAATCGCGATAGGCGAGAAAAAAACGCAAATGCGACTTAGTAACGTCCCAAATATTTCATTTCTGGAGAAGCCTTGAGCTGCCAGAGAGACGTCTGCAGGCTGCATTTGTCCTGTCGGTAGCATGTTAGAAACTTTTTCGTTACGCAAAAACAGCATCGCCCTTCAGTAAGTAATGCGAGCTTTGCCACAACAGTAGTGCAGCGCACTCAATCTCTATTGGCATGCTCATCGTTAGGCATGCTTCACAGCAAAGCAAGCACGACGCACAAGCGCGTCACAAGAGATTACGCAATGCCTATGTGCTTCCGCCGATAAGCTTTGATGCGCGCCTGCATCATGGGCGCTGGCATGCCGCGAAGCGCCGCCATGCATTGCCGTGTTCATTCTAAGAGTGGACGACACTGTACATTATTTTATTTTTATAGATATTATTTTTAAACCTACTCTTCTGCTTTCTATGTCCAGTTCAGTATTCATCCCCTGAGTTACTCATCAAGGCAATGTCATCAGCGAATCACAGGTTACAAAGATGTTACCCATTAATTTTTATTCCTAACTCTTCACAATCTAAGGACCTGAAAAGCTCCTGTAAACACGCGGTGCATAGCATTGGAGAGATCGTTTCTCCTTGCCTGGCATCCTTCTTTATTGCGATTCTATCACTCTCTTTATGAAGAACTATAGTGGTTGTGAATTGGCTGTAGATTTCTTTCAGTATGTTTATGTAGGGTTCTTCAATGCCCAGATTTCGTAGTATCTGCATCACTGCTGATGCCTCGACTGAGCCAAATACCTTGTCGTAATCTATGAAGGCTATGTATAGGGGTTGGTTGTATTCCGCACATTTCTCTATCCCCAGATTGATAGTATGAATACGGTCTTGTGATGTATTCTGCATGAAATCCTGCTTATTTTTTTTGGTTGAATGAACTCTAATGTCACCTTAATTCTACTAGCTATTTTATTTTTGTGAATATTTTGTAGACAACGGACAGTAAGCTGATTGGCCTGCAATTTTTCAAGTCCTTGACTTGTCCTTTCTTATCAATTAGGATGATATTGGCATTCTAGCCTCATAGTAAATGAAAGTAAAAAAGTTCAAATTGGCAAAATTTACTACCTAGTTAGTGAACAGTGCCGACTTGAATGTTCAGTTCATTTGTAGCAAAAAGCACTAGCCTCTAAGTAAAAGGAAGTAATAAAGTGTAGGATGGCAAAATTTACTACCTACTTAGTGAACAGTGCTGACTTCGGTGGTCAGGTCATTACTAAATTGTTAGTAACCACACTAGCAATCAAAGGCTTGTTCTACTACTCACTGTAGATGGCTGAATAGACAGCTAAATGGACAAAGGCCATCATAATTCCCATTGCAATTTTTACGTAGCCGGCAAAATAAACAGTGTCCAGAAGATGGCATCATGGACAAAAACGATGCAGGCTACTTCGCTGTCTGAATAAGATGGCAGCTCGGCGAACGCTTGGGTAACTTGGATCTCGCCGGAATAGTCATCTGCACACAAGCAGATGCTTCTCCAGATGCTGAATGTAAGTAACATTCAGCTTTTCTTAAATTTGAACACGACAAAAGCTAAAAACGAACAGTTGAGTTTGGTTATTTTAACTTTCTCCTGAACGTGAGATTGCACCTCAACGCGTAGCAGCCATCCAGGCGTGTTTCAGTTCTTGGAAAGCATGTGCTCGATGCTGGCTTCTAAGATGTCAGTGATGACTGTCCACAATGCTGTTCATAATTGGAACAGAGCTTCAGTTACCGTGTGAAATAAAGTGAACTTGAATCGGTCAAATAAATGTTTAAGTCTATTTCGTTACATGTGTGTGCGTTTTGCCATATCAAGAGAGGGAGAGAATAAATTGAAAGACATGCAGGGAGGTTAACTAGCATTGTAGAATCTGGTTAACTACCCTGAACTGAGGGGCGGGGAAATGGGGAAAAGAGATGTCGCTTGCCATATCAAGACGATTTTATGACAAAAGTATTGAAAAAAGACAAAGAGACATTTCCCTCTTACATTCAATAATTGCCGCTGACTACTTCATCTAACCACCTTCGTAAGTGCGCATCACAGCAGCATACTCAGAGAACTGATCGCATACTCATATGATCACATCATACTCACATGTGATCATCCTGATACAATAACATATGATATGTTAGTATATAATTATATGAGCATGTGAACTCGTATCAATGGATCACAAAGGGAAACACTCACGCAAACTAACACACAAAATTTAAAGACTTCGTCATTGTGGATTTCTACTCTATCAGTAGCATGAAGCCTATTTATGCCTCCACTTAAGGACTGGACACTGTGTACTCGTTAGCAGCCATACAATTTAGAAGAGTAATTTATGCTTTTACACATCATCGTGTGTCTTTCTATTTAATTATATGCGTGCAATGATGTAGCATGGAACTTCTATTTCACGGTAGTCAATAAAATTAAACATTGCTTAAATTTTGCTCAAATGTCACGATTACGACAATTTATAGTGCGGAATCTACGAAAACCTGGCAACATAAATGGTTTTGTAATTACTTAGCTGAAAATGTTAGAGAGCAACTGTGGGAAACGATGCGCCATGTGCAGCTTTCGTTTGGGTGTGTTCTGAATGCACAAAGCTCCGTTATTGCATTCTCACCGATTTGGGGTAATACGGTGAGGTTTTACTGACCATTTGGCGCTGGATGATCAAAGAAAAATCAGTATTTTCTTTATCTTAAAGCTCCGCCAATGACAGGAACTCAACCTCTCCTAGCACACGATTCCGCGACGGTGCCCAACAATAATGGGCAGACGTGCCCCATGTTGCTAGAGCACTAAGCATTATGAATATCTTTTAGAGGGTTCAGACACAAGCCTTCATCATGACGTCGAATCGATAGTTTCGTCAAACCTCTGACAGATGGCAGCAATTTTGCATAAGGTTTATCGCCCATAAGTTCTTGTGAATACTGGCACATGTGATACGGTTGTATGTGTTTACACCAAAGCACGTGAAAGATTTATACCAAGAGAATTTGTGTTCAGTGACGAACATGCCTCACAATATGGTTGCAATACCCACCTGTTGTGACTCTAATAACCGCCAAGAAACTTCAACTTAGAATTAAATTATCGTAATTACTCGCATAATGAACGCACTCACATATTAAATACACCAAGAACTTCAGACATCAAAATTTGTATTTTTTCCCCAGCGTAATAAATGCACCCCCTACATTCATCCGCTGCAGTCTCGCTAACCAGGTGCCTGCTCATCCGTTGCATCTCTTCCATCTTTTATTACTTTGCCGACCCCCCCTCAACTACCTTGGCTCGCTTCCTCCACCCTTCGCCGGTTGCTGCATGCCTATTGCCTTTCTTTCCATATGAGCACAGCACATTCCTCATCTTATCTGAGTGCCACAGCGGGGTTCACAAGCAGTGCCAATGGAGAGACATCACAGCTGATAAGCACACAGTGAGTGAAGGTCCCCCAACTTCCCGTGCCAACTGAAGTTGGTCCCTTCCCCACCCCCCTTTCTTTTTTAGCCTGCTTTCTTTTTTCTTCACTCTAACGGTCCCTTGATTTCCTTCCCCCGTGAGTGTATCGGTTAAGGTGTCCTTACATGAGAGACATTTATCGTTCACTCCACACCCCATTTTCTTACCTTTCTACCTTTTTCTAAAAAATCAGCCCTCCTCCCCCCACCCCTGAAAGCTCAAACATGTGCACGCAATTTTTAAGCGACAACAGCAGGATATGCTGTCGGGAAGGTTCATTCGTCACTATCAGGTGGCAGGTTTCCGGAAAACCAGAAAAAATCGCTTGTCGTCCAGAAAAGATCGTGTTGATTTCCACAACATGGTAGCGCTCCTGATTCTTGCTTCCACGCATACAGGCATTGTTATCCGCACGTACAGACATTTCTCACGTAGCAGCAAGGTAGCAACCGTATTTTGTCGGTAATCTTGTTATTGACAGTTTGTTTTGATGCTTCGGGGGTTGCTTGCCGCAATGTTGGTTACTTGCTACCACGACCTCGTCGTGCTTGCTACAATGTTAACGGCATTGCCACGGTCGTTGTGCTAGGTTGCCGCGAAGTAGGCAAAGTGCGTCGTAGCATAGTAGCGCACACTTTTGGGCACCCCTCGAGATCACAGCAGATACCACTGTTGCAGTGTGACAACTGCGAGAAAAGAGTTGCAAAATGTTTTTATGGCATTCGCGGGCGGCCTGGGGACAGCTTGCAGAAGATAGCGCCATCAACCACTGAAGATGAGTAAAGTACAACTAAAGAAGCTGTTTCTAAACCGTGCATGCGTATGTAAATTGCGAAAGGCTAAACGACCCAACTTTTTTTTGCATTACCGCATTTTTTGCTGCTCCCGAAAATGTTTGTATAAAATTTACTCCGCGTAATAAACGCACCCATCAACATTGCTTCGATTGTTTGAGAAAAAAAGTGTGTTCATTATGCAAGTAAATACGGTAAGTGAAAAAGCTGTTCACATTAAATTATAGCTAGTGCATGACAGGACCTTGTCACTTTATCTGCACACTTTTCATATGCAGCCAAATATGAACACCATAAGTACAACAAGATAGAAAGGTTGTTAGTTATATGAGGATGATTAGAAACATTTAAACATAAGTGCCCTTGAAACCACGACGTGTAAACATAGAAACTCCCAAGTCCTTTGTAAATAGGAACATGTCATTTATAAAAGCGCTTTTACGAGCAACTTTATGTGTTCAATTTTATGCTCACAGCTTTGCATTTCCACATGGGACTAGCGGCTTAAACATTAAAAGGGCTTCTTTTTCTGTCTGTACTACTGTGAGTGCTGGGCTGGGGCGAGGTCGACGGCAGGGGCACGGCAGATAACAAACTTTATTAGTGACTAAGGCATATTCCATTTGCGCCTGACAGCGCTACACACACTCATGAGTTGCGGGCTCGCCGTTGGCACTGGCTATGGCTCACGCTCCAGCTAGCAGACGAGGCCACAGTATGGTGTTCTAGAACAGCAGTCAAAGTGGAGAAGTCGCCGGTGAAGCGCTGCCATCTGTCGGGCGCTGGTTAAGCCTTGGAAGGGCTATCAGGCTTGGAAGCCTTGGAAGCTTTGGAAGCCTTGGAAGGACATTCAGCCTTGGAAGGGCTATCAGCTGACACCAATACGCCATCCTCATCACGATTAGTGCACAAAAGGACAAAAAAACACAAGCAAATGCGCCTCACAAGCGCTTTCTTGAGTTTTCTTTTTGTGCACTGATCGTGATGATAATGTTTCAACTAGTCCAATTTGCTGCTTCACTAATACGCCAATGATCCACTTTTTAACATAAAATTCCTTTAGTACTAAATAATCAACTACCGCTTGAATATGGCAAGATAACACATCTCGAATGTAAATATGCAAGCCTAATACAGATGTAAGTACATTTCTTTTTTATAATAAAGCACATTCTTGTCAGCGTTACCACTTGTTAGGGGTTCCCTTGAACAGCACACCACGGTGGACAGCCCTGAGTACGAAGTAATCTGTTATGAATCATCAATGCCCTTACTTCATCTTCAGCTTGAAGCTTTGTGTTGTCCTCCCATGTGAAGCACTTGATGCCACGAAGCCGAGCCAAGTCTTTGTAGCACACAGGATCGTCGCAGTTGTAGCTGCAAAATAGACCTTAGTCAAGATCTGAGCATATTTACGTTACAACTGAAATGGATGTATAATTACCAGACCTACAGAAATATCTACAAAAATGACAAGAGCTTCTTAATTTTGCATCTTTTTTATTGCTTTGATTCTAGTTTGTGTGGTAGACACCACCACATGACGAATTGTCTCTCAATTTTCGAAATTGATACTGTCACCGCCATACCAACATGTTTTGCCTGATATGCTAAATGTTTTTTATCTAACCAGCATGTTGGACACTCTTCTCTGCCACTTGAAGCAACTCATACTATCTGGTAGAAGATACCATGTAATGCAAATGCGAAGAAATAATTTAGCGCCTTTCGGAAGCATCTGCCCATCTACAAACACTAAAGACAATTGAATTAGTAAGTTGACACGAATAGCTGCAGAAACCTCGCAGTGTTTTTTTAACAGAGGAAATCACGGTTCAAGGTTCCACATAACCCAGGTGCGATAGAAATGACCTGCTCCTGAGCAATGTGGAATGGTGTTAACAATAGGAATATCTTGGTTTCATCGCCCCAAAACAATGATATTTCCATGCGTATTTCACTTCTGCTCTATTTGATTCGGCTACCACATACAAAAACTGTACGCAAACAGCATCTGCAGTGTTCGAGAAATTTCATTTTGTAAAAAGCGAACATTAGATTTTTCTGGAACGTAAGTGGCCGGTGGTGATAACACTGGAATATTCAACCGCCCATGCATACAAATGCCGACACGCACCACCGTTTGTAACTGATGGCCGACACTGTTTGCCTCTATCAGTGCCAGTGTGTGTCACTGTAATCTGACTTTCAGTTTATTCAACGCGTTCCTTCGACACGCCGACTGCTGCATTTGTCGACGTCACCAGTACGTGGCATCTGGTGGAGGTGCTGCTTCTTTCATGTTCCAAATGCCTCTATCCAGCCAAGAACCCAGCTCAAGTGCCAAAGAAGACACCGACTGCAACTCCGAGCAGCGAGCAAGACGGATGCAGCAAGGTCTACCGCCAGTGTTCATGTCTCTACCTCGAAAGACCCGGCAGATCACGACCCTCACCTTAGCCACAGGGACGACAACAGATCCTGTGCTGCCTGCAGCTATCCTGCTCTGGCCACCCAGGGAACTGCCAACTTTCCATGGTTGATCACTTGAGAATCTGGAAAGCTGGCTCAAACCGTACGACCGCGTGGCCGCTTCCAACGTCTGCAGCAGTGAAGACATGCTGCGAGATGCCTATTTTGCCCTTGAAGACGCAGCCAGGACATGGTTCGAAAGCCAAGAGCGAGCCCTAACAAGATGGCACACTTTTTGCATCAAGTTCCTTGCAAGACTCACCAAAGTTGTCCACAAGGAGAGGGCCAAGGCCATGCTTGAAATCCGCGTACAGCTGCCAGATAGAATCATGGCGCTATTCACAGAGGAAATGAGAAGGCTCATCCACCACGCCGATTCAGGCATGCCCAAAGACAGGAAAGTTCATTTCCTTATGAGTGAAGTGAGAACTCTTTGCGGGACTAAGGCGGAATCCATGAAACAGTGTCGAAGAATTTGTGTCGGAAACGACGATTTTTTTAGGACACGCTAGAAATGCGCATCTGACAGTACAATTGTCACCTAACTCCATACAGCGCAGCTGCATACATGCCCTTGCTCCGACTATTTGGGCGAAACGATCTGAGCAATCGTAAAAGAGAAACTGCACAAGCTGTTGCCCTCACCACAAACTCGATTGGACTCGATCGCAGATACCGTTTGCAGATCGCAGATACAAATACCTTCACTTGCCTCCTGTGAACCGCGACAGCCTCAGCAGCAAGCCATGAGCTATGCTGCTGCAGCCAGACACTACGCTCCCCTCCACGCCAACTTCAAGAGTCCGCATCGTCGCAGTTCCACCGCCACAGACGCTTTACCGTCCGTACGCCAGCCAACGATATGTTACGTGCAAACTGGCGCGTGGCATGCCCCGACCATCGACGTCCCTGCGACCATTGCAGGGAAGCTGGACACAGCTACCGCCACTGCCAGTACCGCCCGATGGGAATGCGTGGTTTCGCCATCGACGCGCCACGCCCACAGTGGGCTGAAAAATTACGTGACACCGCCGACTACCCAGCAGAAGTGCAGTGGACACCCTGAGGATCTTGCCATTTATAATCGTTCAGCTAACTGGGAGCGCGAGGGAACACACACAAAAAGCAAAGAGGCACACAGCAATTTATTATTACGAAAGGCCCACTGATAGTGAGCCCTCGTGCAATGTGTTTCTTTGCTTCTTGTGTGTGTTCCCCCACACTCCCAGTTCGCTGAACAATTGTGAACAACCAACTAGACCACCTTTCTATCCTGTCTTACTGTTCACCATCACCAATCCGCTACCTGTCGCCTCACTGCTTGACATGCACTGGTTCAACTAGGCACTGATTGCCTAGCCCATATTGAGAGAACAGAAAGCAGCAACTGATGCAGGTGCGATTTCTGTACGACGAACTATTGAACACCCTCCACCACCACTAACAAAGTTGTGACAAAGCCTAAACACGCCGCAAGCCAGACAGAGCTATGAAGTCGAAACTCCACGGCTGGAAGAATACCTGACGATGACGTAAAAGCAGCGAAGCAAAACAACGTAGCCAATGCCATGATCTAAGTGCAGTGCGCGACGATGAACTGGCGACCTCGACGTAACATTAGACGGCCACAACGTCTCCGCTCTCGACAACACTGGAGCTGACTATTCGCAGTGCCCACGGGCCATACGCCAGAACACAGCGAGCCCAGTCCTTGCTGCCATATTGAAAAGCGCGTGCCGCCATCTGTTGCAAGCACAGCAAAGCAACTCCTTCAACTGCCACGCGAGCAGACGCTCTGCAAATTAAACGCGAAACTTCACAACCAGAGGCCGGTTGTAATCCTGTTTCACGCTATTCCTTTGCTGAAACTTTATGCCGATTTCGTGTGAAACAATGAGAAGACCTTCCTCAGCAGTCCAGAATGTCTGCAGCACGTGCAATACAGACTGAGGAAGCAACTTCATCAGGTACGTATTATCTGACTGAAAGAAACGGGAACAGCGGAAAGCGTTAACTGCTGCATACCTTGGCTGTGACAAGGCAGAATTTGTGCTGTAAGCCGGCGTCAACGTAGCGCTAGAATCTGGCTCGAACTTATGCACCACATGTGTATCAATTGCCAGTCCTGCCGATCACTCGGAAAACACAGGTGGTGCAAAAGTTCCTGCCAGAAAGAGACTTTAAAATGCTATGGTGACGCCGACCAAAAGCACATGTAGAAAAGTGCCTAGTGACAGTCAAGGCATGTGGCAGTTCGACTGAGTCGAAAGCCATACTTTCCTCGCCATTCACATCTCTTTGCATCGCGATAGTAGGTCGTTATAGTTGTAGTAAGCATGCGCGGTGCGAGCATCCACATGTGAGTCGTAATACGTATATCATATTATTGACATGCAGCCTGCAAAACACCACGGAAGTAGTTTTGTGCCGCATACCACAGACATACTGCATGCAAACCGCCGCTGTAAATTGGAACAGCTGGGGTCGCGCTTGAATAAATGCAGTAAGTACACTTTTTCGTTCACTTCACTGGGCTGGTAGTTTTTCCTGCTGATTGCGATTATATCCTAAGGCGGCGGAGCTCAGCATTTTTCGTTTTTTGAAAATCTGTGCAATCACGAAACACAGGACCGGCATAATTCCTGCGATGCGCTGTGAACTTCACAGGCAGTGCTCAGTAATCTCTTCCTCTTCCGCTGATTTTTGCCGCATACGATGACAGCGCAGTGGTACCCAGATGACATTTCATAAGCGGGCGCAGCGTGAACAGGCGCTTTTTCACATTTTAAACTCCCAGAACCAGTGCATGCCATGCTAGCGAGGCGCGCCTTGGCAGTTCCAAACAAATTATGGCGTCTCTGGGAGTGAGCGTATAGCGCTGAAGACGCCTGGGTGCGAGATAGGCGTGCTCTTGTCTATAGGTGGCGCGCCGTGCAATCCAAGATGGCTGCGGGAGGATGATCAACCCGTAAACTCGCATAGAAAAAGATAAGATGCACGGACGTATGCCCCGTGCCCCTTTCACCGGATGAACCGGATGAGATTTGCCTCGTGTACTTAGACCATGGTGTCATGCTTTCCTCAAGCTTGAATGAGCACCTCTGGCATCTACAAGCTGTACTTCAAGCTACCAAGATCTCCAGACTCACCCTGAGGTCAGAAAAGCGTGGCTTCATGTGCGAGCAGCTCTTTTTCCTGGCACACATTATTAGCACGTCTGAAGTTTGTTTCAACCTGCAGAAAACAGCCGCCATCACCGACTGCCAGCCATCGCTGACATAGCCGCCCACCGACATGAAGACAGTATGCCAATTTCCCGAACTGTGCGCCTATTACAGGCGTTTCGTCAAAAAATTTATCACCAAGCTGCTAGCACAACTCACGAAGACTAACAGCGAATTCCAGTGGGAAACACCCCAAGACGAAGCATTTCAGGAACTTACATGATGCCTGGTGACACCAATAATACTGCACATTTCGACAAATACACCTAAACAGAGAACTAGACACAGACGCAAGCAGCGTAGGACTTGGGGCCATCCTTGTGCACAAGACTGATGGGCTGGAAAGTGTTATCACGTATGCTAGCCGGTTGCTATCAAAGGCAAGAGCCAAGTATTGCACAACTGAAAAAGAGTGCCTTGCCATCATTTGGTCTACACCCAAGTTTCAACCCTACGCCTACGGGAAGCCTTTCAAAGTTGTCATCACTTTAGGAATTCGACATCACTGCCATTCATAAGTCCTGTAGCGTCGTGCCAGTCTTGGCCAGCTGCCCCGCCAATTTGGTGACCACAGATCAACAGACAAGCGACCGGCGCAGCAGCGGTTCCACTGAGTTTCGTGGCCAGCCCAAGCCTTGCAGCCGCACTTTGACTCACTTCTACCACCATTCCGGACAGCCTGCATCGAGTCATGGTTCCCAGAGATCGAGGCAGCCTTGGAGCTCAACAGCATCTGGCTCCACGTATTCATGTTTGAGGTACTGAAGTATGTTCTCCCACTTGACATCAAACGACGCCTAACCTATTTTTCCTGGAGCCCCCACCCATATGACGAACTTCGAGACGCTGTTCTATGGTTCGGCGGCACTGAATACTGCATCTGTCAAAGGACCAACCACATGGAAGCCGCTTCTTCACCTACGCCGATCAAGCTTTCCTTGCGGTTCCCCTTGGTCGCATCTTGTCCAGCGCTATGCCACAACAACAACCTTCCTACGACAAACAACTCCACTGACGTGTCGCAGCATAAGCCATCCAAATATCGGCCTTTGGTTAAGCGGTCGACACGTATGGACACATCGGTGATCATGACGACTTGAGTGCTACTGACTCTGTGTGCGACAACCAAACCGGCACCACCACTCAAGTGTTCGTTGACACCATGGGCAGCAATCTAACTGAATCAGCTGCCATCTCTCACACCAGCAGCAAATCCACCGCCAGCATGGCAATGACTGCAGGTGATGCTCCAGTTATGCCCGTAATAGAGAGGCCCGAATATGACCCATGGGTCACGCAAGCATATGGCCAGCGTGCCATCCATCTACCAAGATCTCCTGTGCCAGCTGCCATAGGTGGTGACGAAGCAACATACGTGGCGTCACAAGGTCTGGCAGAGTCCAAGTCTCCTGCAGATCCCGACTTGCTGCCAAACATTGCCGGAGACAACGCTGAAGAGCTTGAACCTGATGAGCCCTTCCCACGCGACATTCGATGAAGCAGCGGTTTTGATCAGTGCTACTCGAGTCTGCTGCCTTTTTTTCAGCACGCGACAGAGATGTGCCAACGTTGGTGGCATCCATGCACACCTTGTGCTAGTGCCACCAGCTCATCTTTGTTCAATGCGCCTGCTGCCACCTCTACAGCCCTTTGGAAATCACAGTGTGCGTCGCAAAGCATTTTTTCTGGCAGGGCATTTTGGTGACCATTGGCCTGCATGCTCACGCTTGCACCACATGCAGCAAGCGTCGAGTTCTCACCTAAACTCACGCCTATTCCGATCACACACCAATTTTGGCGCCTGCCCACACGAATCATCACCACACTCTGCACCATCCGCCCTGACCCGTTCTCTGCGTGGTGATCGCTGGTGCCGCTGATGCCAGTTGCCACAAGGGCCTCGCTAGATTGCATCCACTGCCTACAACAACTGCTCGATGCGCACCTCGCCTAATCCGCAGCTCCCAGTGTCACCTGCCAGAACTCTCTGATACCCAACATTTTTCACGGTAACAACTCGTCTTTCCCTCGGACACACCATGGACTTCCGCTCATGTACATAGTGTCCGTCCCTCCTGCTTTTTCTTTTCTATACGTCGGAAATCGCGCAAAGCGCTAAGGAATGAAGCGTAGCGTCAATCGTGGCCAGCTGCCATGTTAAAGAGAGCCGTGTGGCTCATGATGCACCACTCGTGATGCACGAGCCATGAGAAACAGACAACAGCCTAGCTTCTGACCTGGCTGGACGCTGCAGCTGCGACCCCTTCCATGCCCATGTCCCTAAATAAAGCTGCGACTACAGCACGGCCCCATTGCCATCGTCTCATCTCTCGTTCCTCAACAGTCTGGATGAAGGCACTCTAACATCTACTACTGACCCGCGCCCTTGTTGACCTACCGCCTCAGGACGATGACGGCAAATGCTTCTTAGGAACCTTAAGCGTTGACGACATTGCAGAATGACGGCCAACCGACGCTGAAATCAAGGTCCTTGTGGGATACCTCGAGAACAAGGCTGCCATTGTTCCAAGGTACTCAAGCGAGAACTGACGTCGTTTTTCTTCCATAATGGCATCCTCGTTAAGCAAACCTTCTGGCCACATCGGGCCAACTACCTATTTGTAGTACCTTTGGCGTTACGTCCACAAGTTCTCAATCCTCTGCATGACGACCCGACAGCTGGACACCTTGGATTTTCCCCTACACTAGCGAAGATACAAAAAAGTACAATTGGCTACGTCTTACTGCCGTTGCCACCCACTATTTCAAAACCTGCCAAGGCTGTCAGCGACGGGAGACACCACCAACTAGGTTAGCTAGACTTTTGCATCCCATTGAGCTACCCATTGAGCAGCAAATCGGCTAGGACCTACCGGGCCATTCCCGTTGTCGAATTCCGGGAATAAATGGATCGTCGTAGCTACTGAATACCTCATCCGCTACGTCAAGACAAAGGCGCTGGCCAAAGGCAGTGCCCGACCTTTCTCCTCCCTCATATTTCTTTTCTCTGATCTCTGTTTTCCAAAGTTGGCGCTACTACGTACCACATTGTGGCAGCAAAGTTCTGCATAAAGCACATTGTCCTGCGTCATGGCACCCCCGAGGTTCACATTACCAACACAGGTACGACTTTTACTGCGGAGCTAACTCAGGGGATCCTGATATACGGCCAGACCAGTCCCTAGAGGACCGCTGCCTACCGGCCACCGACCGATGGCCTCACTGACCATCTAAACAAGATTATCGCCGACATGCTGGCTGAGTACATCGTTGTCAAATACAAGATGAGGGATGTCATTCTTCCGTACGTGACCAAACAATATCGCAGTGCAGAAAATGACGCACATGACACCACTAAAGTTAGCCTACTGAAGGAGTCCAGGACCGACGTTTGATGCCATGCTGCCAAACGCCGCCTATGAAGAAAACCTCGACGTACTTGGCTAACATCACTGTGCTGAAAAAGCTTGTCAACTCATTCGCTTGTGCATTGAGAATCAGCAGATGACAAAGAGCCATCGAAAGGACCTTCGACAATGCTCCTTGAAATACCAACCCGGTGATTGGGTTTGGATGTCGACATCTATCTGCCGACATGGACTTGGTGAAAACCTTCTTCGGCGATACTTCAGTCCATGTAAAGTGCTTTGACGTCTCATCGCTTTTAATTACGAGGTTATCATGGCCGGCATTATGCATTATGAACTCTCAACAGCGCTGAGTGTGTCATGAAGTCATCCATGTCGTGCGCCTCAAGCCATTTTACATGTGTCAGTTGACCTGACGACAGTACTTTATTAGTTATACTTTCTAGTTTGCACTGATAGTTCATTGTACTTTCCTGCTTTAACATTAGGATTTCTTTGCAAGCAATTCCTGTCCGTATTTTGTTTTAAGCTTTTTTCACAGGTGTGCCTTATTTCACTTCTGCTGTGTCTCCTTAAGGCTGTCAGTAATGCTCAGCGCAAACCGTGCTTGCGGTGTTCGAGATGCTTCAGGACTGTAGTTGAGTATTCTGTTCAGATTTCGCGCAAGACGCGAACATTACAGATTCTTATTGGAACTTACAAGGCCACAAGCAATAACTCTGGGATATTCTACGGCACATGCATAAATGCCGATGCGCATCACTCTTTGTGAATTCATTGAGGGCCGATGCTTTGTTCACTACTATCAGTGCCAGTGTGTATCACTGTAATCTGAACTTCAGTTTCCCGGCTACAAGTACAGCCCAATAAATTCTTTGACACGCCAAATGTTGCCTTCGTCAACGTCACGACTATGCGCCTATATGACTATGAGTGACGGCCTTCTGGAGGGCTCCGGAAATTTTGACCATTTGGTGCTTTTTAACGTGTACAGACATCGCAGAGTACACGGGTCTCAACTATTGTGCCGCCATCGAAATGCGACCCCCACGGCCGGTATCGGACCTGCGAGCTTCGGTTAAGCAGCCGAGCACTTTAGCCACTGTTCCACCGGGGCGGACAATGGTGTTCCATACTGACCTTCCATCACTGTCCTTCAGCGCCTATCACATGGTGATGAGGTTTTTGGAAGAAATATACTTTCTTAGTACGCAGAGAACGTTTAAAAAAGAAGACATATAGGAAATCACAGAGTTCACGATGTGTGCTCTGTGCTATCTGCCTTCTTTACGAAATGTTCCCTGAACACTAAAAAAGAATACATATTTCTTTTTCTTTCGAAATGCAATACTAACCAGCCCAAGACACCACTCCTTTGTGTTGATATGATTTTTTTCGTAAAACACAACTGCAAAGCCAGAAATGTCTGATGCAAGACAAATGGCTGCAGTGCAGACAGTATGCTGACAGGACTTCAAAAACTTGTGAACACTTGACCTTTGCGATCAAGAGTGACAGCGTAAGTCGGCCTTGTGCATATCGCCTTCTGAGCTGGCCTGGCCTTATTTCTCGGTGCATGCCTCAACGGTGTCATAAGGAAACGAACTATAGTGTGTGTAAGATTGGATGTTTCATGTCATTCAAGAGTGCCTACTGCAACTACAGTTGCGCAATTGGTTATAATTATTCGTCACACAAATCAGCAAAAGGCCCACTATGCGTCCATACGGCAGCACGCGAACTTACGCAGCTGAATATACGAACAGTGCAACCTAGAAGTAGTTACAGCGTAGCTACAGAAGCAATAAACAAGGACAGAAAAGAGTGCCGACTTTCAGCTGTTTCTCTTACTGATGCTTTTGCAGCTGATGATAACTGCGTCTGAGTGCTTTGTAATGGGCAGGCCTTTAAAATTACCATTCTCTGCCATTGCCATATTTGACTCTTGGCATGATTTTACGCTCCTTCCATGCTATATTAGGTACTACATGCCTTAAGGAGAATCTTTCCACTACATGACATGGAGTGTTTTTTTTTCCAAAGCAGTTTGAAGCAATACTGTGGCTCGGTTGTAGGACAGCTGCTTGCCACGCGGACAGCCTAGGTTCGATTCTCACTCAGATCAAATATTGTCATTATTTATTTTATTTGCATGCTTGTCGATTTTTTGGTAATGAATAAGGTGGTGATTTTTCTCTCACTACGAAAGACACTGACAAGATGCTGACATAGACCTTGACTGAAGCACTATAGTGCACTGAAATGGGTTGCAACTTGAGAAGTGTGCAACATTTCCTCCTCAAAGGCAGCTGCATGCAAGCCTGCACCAATATACAAGCAGTCCGGTTATGCCACCTTTGGAGAACATTGCAGAGTGTGTGAATACGACCTTTTATTTAGTCCCAGATGCAATTAGTTGGTGCCGCTCTTGTGCTTACGGGCTGCACCCCTCCGGACACACTAAATCTATCAGTGAAAATTCCATTCTTGCGTGACTCTTGTGTGAATAACCTCTAGCAAGTATTCGCACCACACTGCAATTTATTCGCACACATAGATAGAGTAGTAAGTTTGTCTTTGCACTCATATCTCAAAAAGGACAGCCCAATCTGGTTGAAAGAGCACATGAGTCAACCCAGCACCATGCATTCCGATGAGGGCGTCAGTGTTTGCCATTACCTGTAATGTGCATTCGCTGATTAACTCATATTTTCGCTGTGCCCTTGCACAACCATAAGACAATATAGACATTGTTGCGATAAAAAGCATTAAACATAGCACAGTACAGCCTAAGATACGATCTATTTAGTTATGCAAAATGTGCCATACGGAATCCCTATAAAAGGCACTAAGTGCCCACAGACTAAGGACAAGCATACAAACAAGAGCAAAAGAATAATTAAGAAGGCACTGAAAATAAATTTCGCGGCAAAGATAGCCTGCAGGATCAATATGCATGAATATTCGTATATCATCTGCAAAATATCAACAATGAATATAGCTTGGAAGGTATTTTACATTTAATAAATATTGACCCCACGGTGACCCCCCCCCCCTACTTCCGTGATGTCACCACAAAACTGAGACTGGTTGGCAATGAGGAGCCTGTAAATTATCATCTGTTGCACGCTGCTGCTAATGATGTACTGTGTTATGACTAACATGTCCTCAGCAATACAAGAGCTGTTAACGGCAAGACTATGGCAGCATCGTGAGTGCTGCCCTGAAATGGCAGAACTTCATGATGACTACCTTGAGCCAATCACTGCTGTCATTACCGATGGGCTCACCTGGCCATGAATGGTGGCGTGAAGCCGAATGAAAAGCATTGCTAAGCAACACTACTCTTTGGCAGTCGCCTGTTTCAGTTTTCATGCCCAATGCTCAAATCAATGAAAACCAATTATGAGCACGAAAAATTCGTACAATTACAATAAGTGATTTGAGTGGCAACAATGTCAACCTTATCTAATGCACGCTTAAAAGTATAACAGCGTAAATTGAAGTCTGAACAAGTCCTAATAAAAATATATACTTGAGACATGTGAAAAGTATTTCCGTTGCACTTGATATAGCACTACCATTTGCATAATGCATCTAGCATTTGATCATGCTAGTCAATATATAGTTGCCAGATGATACCGAGCTATCAAGCAATGAATCATCACAAAAGAAGGTAAAAAAGTGACGCAACTTTCGCGATGCAACCAAAAAGAAGCGTGAATAGAGTGTATTCACAATTTCTTTACATATTTTTATTTTAACAAAATTATCACCCAAATACGAAGAATAGTTGAGAAAGATCTCTTCAATTCTTTTTCACAGCAAAAATGTATATGCACAGCTATGAACGACAGCACATATTTACACTTTAAAGGCATAACGACATAAAACACTGAAGGCGAGGAACCTTGTGTGGATGCACGTGCATCATCTAAGAAATATCAGCCTACAACATTTTTATATTGAACTTCAATGCATATGTCATGGCAACATGTGCAAAGCGCATCTTTTATTTGCTTTAAGAACAGCAGCCGTTACCTTTATCACAAATTTCTGTTGGCTGCCGCGATTTTTAAGAGTACTCTTCGTCAACAGATGTTTCAGCACAAAGAGGGTGCAAGCTTGAATGGGGGTACAAAGGCTTATGTCTTTGCTCGGCAGTGCATATTTGGGGGAAGACGCATGTTTACGTCTGGGAGGGTGCTTTTGTTGAAAGGAGTTGTCAATGTTTGCTCACATATGCACACGGCAGAAGTGCAAAAGCCGAAATAGAATTTGGAGCAATCTTTGGAGGAGCAGAATATTAGTTTCAGAGCAGTAAAATGCAAATTTAGAGCAGGTTATGAAAAATAAAACCTTTATTTTTTATCACAAAAGACAAAATTTCGAGGAAGAAAGGCTTGCATTTAGAATAAAATAGTATGTTCAAGAAATTCAACATCACCTAAGTCATGCAGAGTTAACATGACCATAGCTGTTTCAACAATAAAACTAGTATTTGGATCTACCCCACTTAGCAAACAATGATAATGTCCACATTAGCACTTGCCGTGTCTGTCAAATCCTTTGACAGAATCCGTGAATTAAAATGTCCATCTGCCAAGCTGTCGTGGAACTGAGGAACAGGGATGGCAAAAAAAAAAAAAAACTAGCGCAGTTTCCTTTTGTTATTTTAGGGCAGCATAATTGTCATACACCGCTCCAAATGATTGCCAGTAACTTTTTCAGACGTCAGCGATCATAATAGTACTCAAAATTATGCTCTAGTATACACACATGAGTAATTGAACGAAATTTGCTGTTCCGTGGGAAGTGCTAACAGCCCCTTCCAAATCATATTACTCTTTTCTGCAGGACACCAATGTACTGCGGCGAAGGCGGTTTAAGCAGCGTTATGCACAGGTTAGAACAAGGCCAATAAAATTTCGAACACTGCTACATCCCCACCCCCTCCTTTTTTTACTATGGGGGTTAGGTTTAGGGCATATCTCGGCTCGTTTGCAAGGCGCGTTCTACCAGATAGAGTAGCAGCGGCGCACGCCCATTGGTCCGGCGACAACACCGCATATCTATCGCCGAGACAACGCAACTAACACAACTTCAAGAGAGAAAAATGTTTTACGTGTCGTTGCTATGGCGACCAACATGGTAGCCGGCAACCTCAGCATCCTCAGCAAGTCGACTGTTCACACACAGAAAACACGGTATGCACTCCCAGCTCTAGTTACTGACATGCCACAGCTGCTTTTACTGACTAGGAAGTTCATATTTCCGGCGAAGCATTCGTGGTTACAGCAACGCATTTTTGTCTTGAAGTTGTGTTGTCCCACTAATATGTATCCGTTGCAGTAGGCGGACCGATGGGTGCACGGCTTGGTTAATTTATATGGTCAATCGCATCTCGCGAGTGTCCTGACCTAATGGGATTAAGGTTAGCATGGTTAGGTTACCGTGGTTTAAGGTTAGGGTCTGCACTTGAATTGATTGACAACTCAAACTGGAGGTGGGCAACAACGTGGCCTCTATTTCTCGCTGAATTTAGCGCAACTGAAAAAATTTTGAGGCTGGTTGGGCATTTTAGCGCAGCGTGGGGCAATTTCATGGTTTTGGCACAGCTCGGCGCAAAATTGGGAAATAGCGTCAAATTGGCACAGCTGTTGCATCCCTGACACAGTTTTGTGTGCTCATGTAGCCACACATGTTTACACAAAAACCACTCTCAGTAAAGCGTCACTTGGCACTCTCTGAACCGAAACTGGGCATTGGCACGACAAAAGCATCTCTAAATTAATTGTCACGTTCTCGAGCAAAGAACTTTGCCAGTGGTGTTAAGTTGGTCCTTAGCTACTTATTGCAAATAAAAGAGCATGCAAAATTTTTGTTTTTGCACTCCTTTAACACTGTCTCCAAGGTTATCTTCATTTACTTGAATGCACATTTTTCAGTACATGAATAAAGTTACTTGTTGATTAGAGAAAAGTTTGACATCAAAATTTAACCACCCAAAGTAATCGCAAATGTGTTATTGCTGAACGTGATGATCACTCAAATAGCTATTTTTGCTGCAACAATACAAATAATTCAAAAGTACAACTGCCTGAAAAAATCTAAAAGTCACTTGGCAAGAAAAGAAACCCCATCCGCTTATTATCAACAAAACTGACAACTTTGGTATATGGACCGCTAGAATAAAGACGAAAAATGCCGCCCGCATCTCCCCACGGGGAGGGGGAGACACTCAAGTATTCGCGTTGCAGAGTGGTGGGGGTACCGCGTGAATATTGCATAATTGTGTATGGTGTGGGATGCTTATTTGGTATTTCTTCTTCATTATTATTATTTACTGAATGAAGAAAATGTGTTGCCTTTAACGTCAAGCGAAAGCCAATATTAAACACACTCTTGATTGAATTCCTAAAGTGCTATCCAGTGCCTACATAAAGGGAACCAGAGCTAGAGCTTCCACGGCCTCTCTGGCGGTCAAAGCGCGCACTTCTCAGCCGCTGCCGCAGAAGAGAGTGGCAGCTGGCATCGCACTAACGAAACCAAAGGGCGTTTGCAGTACTGCTGCGTATTCAAGTACAACAATATGTAGAAACAGAGAGGACGTATCCGTCTACAATTTTTCTTTTTTAATCATATCAATAAGAGAGCAGGCAGCATTGCATTCAAGCGGTCAGGCGAGCAAAATATGCTCTGTTTTCGCTCTCCTGTCTATAGTAATATTGGGCTGGTTTCTTAACCGAACGACACGTGTCTGCTATATTTATTCAAAAGTGCAGACGGCTGCCAGTAAAAACCAGAGCCAAGCGATCGAATTTAAACGGCATTTTGCTGGAAATAAAATGAGAATGTTATGCAGCATATAGCATATGTAATTTTTTCTCTGTACCGCTGAATGTTGAGTCGTGCACCTCAGGACAAACAAAGTTTCTCATATATTCATCCATCTAACCATTGTCACTAAAAGCTCCATTTGATGCCAGCACGTGAAGTGATTGACACGATGGGCAGGTTGTCTACATTATTTGTAAACAGTTAGGCATATAAAGGACAGCTGCCTTGTCCACAAGATTTCTGTGGGGGCACGTTTGCCTACGCCCCTAAGTTGTTATAAAAGATACTATCGCAGTGAATACCCGATGCTGAGATGCCTCTGTTTAACTTAATTTACGCTGAAGACAGGATTCTAATTACGAACAAGATAGCGGACTACTCTAAGTTTAGCTTTCAAGAGTCAGCCGATGCGGTAAGCTTCTTTTTCAGTGGCTGCCGTGGCTAAGTAACATCAGAATTCATGCCTTGCGAGAGAATTATAAAATGTCTTCGATTTTTATTTGTCCTTTATTTCGCTTAATGCACAGTTTCTGTTTGTCCGCTTGCTTGTGCTTAAAGTAATGGTGTCTGTTCAACATTGATAATTGCTAGGCTTTCATGTGCCAAAAAAGATATCAATTTGAGGCACGCTGTAGTGCGGGTATCAGGATTAATTGTGATTGTTGGGGTTCTCCAATGCACAGATATATCTTGCTTCACGTGTGTTCTTTGTATTTCACCTCCATTGAAGTGCGGCTGCCGTGGTCGGTAACCTATCGCGCGCCCTCAGCATAGTAGCGGGATACAAGTGCTATGCTGCCACGGTGGTTTGCTCGAGCAACGTCTCTGTGCATACATACCACTGACAGGGCGTACATACGATGCTAGAAAAAAAATTGATGCAGCTACCACTTACTCTGTTTCTGTTTGTTTTGTTTTGTTTTACTACAGATGTGGGCAGTGTGGTATCCTCGCTTATCACTGGGAGCATGTCAGCCTGCACTAGCTTTAACACAAAACAGAGCACGCAACCAAAAAATCAGGATGAGGGAGTTGCCATCACCGCACAGTACTGTACTTTCAATGCCATGTGCATGGACGCAGGCCACTTTGCAGGCTTCTTTCCGTTTTTTTAGTGCTTTGTAGGTGAGAGTAGCCTTTGGACAAAGTTGTTTTCCTAAACCACAGTGCAGCATTACTTGTGCAATGCCTTTTCGAGCTGTCCGTTCCAAAATAAAGCACTGCAGCGACACGTGCGCGCGCTCTCACCGGGTTACACCGTGGCAGGTCGTCTGGGTGTGAGTGGCTAAATTGTGTCGCGACTCTCCGCACTGCACAACCTGCACAACGGTTGTGCAGCGCGAGCAGTAGTTTTTTTACTAGCAGACGCTGCCTGCGTCGGCCTTGCGAGGTGAGAGAGGGGGAGCGAGCAGCAGTTCTGCAGGTGTCTTCCTGGGCGGGCACGAGACACGATATGCTATAATTCACAGAGGGGGTGTGTAGGCAGCACCACCGCCGATGCCGAAGCGCGACGTCATGCGACTAATAATTGCTCCACATTTAAAATTCAAGCTATACCACACAAAAGGACTGCCCACACCATGAGATCATGAATGGCACTTATGAGATTAGCAAGTACAGAGCAAGGTAGTATGTACATTATTTTACCTAAGATGTGATAAACACTTTTCACTTGCCCTCATAATAGACGACCATGGAATATCCTTTTCGTGCTGAGCTCAACCTCATGCATCATGAGGACAAGGTAAATTACAGTAGGTTTTATCATCTCACACAACCTATAACGCACTAATATTTTATGTTCAATATTTGTAACAATGTTTCTGAACTTTTCAAGATGGTAGTGGCAAGAAATGTTTAACATTTGGTTAGTTGTCTGGGTTTCTATACCCTCAACCATTCATAATGGGATGTCGGAAATATAAATAAAAGAGATCAGCTTTTTAAATAACCTTGGTGAACTAACCACAATTTGGTGACGAAATTCTGTTGCATGACTGAAGTGAACTCACAGCACGGACAAACCTGGAAGTTTCCTGGCTGCTGCAAGCAGCTGCAACAGCATTGCAAAAAATAATCAGTACCTATGCTATCTGAAAAACGCATGTCACAGCATTCTGCATACCACCTGCGGCACTTTGCTTGCACAAGAAGGCAAGAGCCTGGCTGCAATAGCTTAAAACAAATAAGCCACAAGTTCAATTTATTCAACATTTTCGAAGCTAGTACTTTTCCATTTGTTGCTCGCTGTCATGGGTATCAGTGGTGCTGACTACCACTTCTAGGTTAATTTGAGGATATATGCGTTAGCAAGATGCTTGTTTGGGCTAGTTGGTACCCCATTGTCCACTCCGCCTGCCATTAGGTAGTGCAATCTTCTGGCACAAGAGGCAAAGTTTTACAGATGAGGTTTCCTGAAGGTACGAACCTTTACGTTTCATTTGTGTGTTCTTTGTTTACCATGACGTAAAACTTATGTAAACATATCTTTTTGTAACAAATTTTGGTGTGTCTGTGTACGTTGCAGTCTTTGTACATATGTAAACATAATTTTTCTAACAATTTTAAATGCGAAGCATTTCTTAGCGAACTTCGGTGACTTTGAGCCCTGCCCTGCCCTGCCCTGACCTGCCCTGCCCCGCACGCCCGGCCCACCCGCCTGCCTGCCTGCCTGCCAGTCTTTTTGTCTCGTTTTGTGCCAATCTGCCAATCTTTTTGTCTTCAAGTTGCATCGTCCCGCCGATATGTATCCGCAGCAGTCAGCGGACTGATGGTGCACGGCTTTGTTAGTTTATCTGGTAAAACACGAGCTGCGAGTGCCCTGACCTAACAGGATTATATTTTACACCATGGTTTAGCGTTAGGGTTTGCGCACTTGGATTGATTGACATTGCAAACTGCAGATAACCAAGATGGCCACCGTTTCCCCCTGAAATTAGCACAAATTAAAAAAACTTTGAGGCTGGTCGGGCATTTTGGCACAATTTAGGCATATTTCGTGGTTGTGGCATAGTTCAGCGCAAAAATGGAGAATTGGCGCAATTGGCGCAGCTGTTGCACCCCTGGATGTGAGCAAACTTAAATGAACAAAAGATGCTATTGTAAAAATGCAAGCGTTCTTACATGAAGCTTTCATACTCGAAAGTTTTAGGCCATTTTTTCAATAATCATAGAAATCATGCATCACTATTGCGGCCATGTAACAGGTTCTGCTGAAATGAGCATTCGCAACATGATCTCAATCATCTGGAAAGAAAAATTCTGAAAGACTTTCAGGAGACGTGTTATGCAGCATCGCTATGTCAGTAGAACTAAGACACAAGACTTAAATGCTGCTTAAGCAACGAGAACTTTTATGAAAGATTGTAGCATGTTTCCAGAGTTGCATACACTTTTATTCACAGAGTTTGGCTGCTCTACGTAAAAAACTTATTTGCCCGTACAACGGTAAATGGGCACAATTCACCACTGTGCTGCTGCTCATGCAATGTCACATGTCCGCTAGGCAAATTACATAAAACACATCCAACATTACCCCAACTACCAAGCTCACACATAAAAAAATGCACACTTCAGCTAATGATAAAATATTTGCGCTGGTAAAAAAGCGCGTATTTCACATACCTCGTCTTCATTTAAAATTCGACGGTGTCTAGTTGTTCTAGACAGAAGCGTGACACGTACATCATGTTTCTGAAATGAAGAAAACATTAGCAGCCTAATATGTTGATAGATTCGTGACAGTCAAGCCATTACACAGTTTTGAAGGATCCACAGAAAGACTCTTTTTCAAACATTGTGTGACATTCATGTCAGACTGACATTCTCCTGTCAAGTGAAATGCAAGCACAAAAATTGAGGTTACTTCCATTGTAAGTAACACGTTAGCTCCATTATTGAAATTATTCTTACAGCTTAGAAATTTTGAATTCTGATTTCTCATCTTCAAGTAAGTGGAACATCAATGGGCACTTGCACTGGACCTAATTTAACTAGTTACTTTACGTCTGTTCTGGACGATGACTTTATTAGAAATTGTGCATTAATTCATTGATTGATATGAAGGGTTTGATGTCCCAAAACCACCATATAATTATGAGAGAGGCCGTACTGGAGGGCTCCGAAAATTTCGAACACCTGGGGTTTTTTAACGTGCACCCAAATCTGAACACATGGGCCTACAGTATTTTCGCCTCCATTGAATATGCAGCCGCCGAAGTTGGGATACGATACCCCGACCTGCGGGTCAGCAGCAAAGCACCCAATCTGGCAATAAAGCCTCTTTATTATACGCAGTTTATAGATGACATTTTTTTTTATCTGGTCCTATAGAGGAACTGAACTTTTATCCTTTATTGCCGATTTCAACACTGTTCACCAGTCCATTTCGTTTTCTCATGAATTTCGTTTTACCGTTAACTTTCATGACGTCACAGTTTCCACAACTCACAAGCTAATCACTAAACTTTACAGGAGACCTACTGACAGGCACTGCTATCTTCATTTTAAAAGTTGGCATATAAAACACTGAAAAACAAGTATACCTTATAGTCAGGCACTCCGCTTCAAGAGAATTTGCTCGCAACAGTCAGACTTTAATAAAAAGTGTCGACAACTCCACAAAGCTTTAATGCAGTAGGAATACTTACCCCGCATTGTTGAGGATGCAGTTAAAAGAGCCAATGCACTAAATCGAAAGAAGTTAATCCATACTGAAAAGCAACCGTCAGTTCAGGCACAAATTAGTCTGGGACTAGCACATTCAGCATCGATTCCAAATGTTTCTTCATTTCTTAAAAAACATTTCAACATACTAGCGCAGTGCTCTCTTCGTGAAGTAGTCTTTCCTGTGCCACCTCGGATAGTCTTCAGACGGTCTCGTAATCTGCATGACATCCTAACTTCATCTAAAACAAGAGTTTCCATAAAAGCTGGGCGAGTTGGTATGTATACATAAAATAACTTTTTTAAGAGTGCACAAAAAAAACAGAACAAGGAAGAGCCAGACGAGGGCTAAGGGTTTCCGTTAATGTCGGTTGTTGACCTTGCAAGCAGCTGCGATGCAATATTTGAGCGCATATGACGTCAGAGATCGCTAAAGGCACTCCTACCAATTTCTTCTGTAAGATTAAAAGTAGTTTCATGCTTGACACAACCGCATCTATTTGTTCGAGTGTTCCATCTGTAAATTACAGTATTCTGGACAAAGCGAAACGCCCTTCAGATACTGATTTAACAACCACAAGTGTCATGCTGCCAATATTCTCAACCTTTCAATATCAAAACACGTGCGAATTCCGGGCCACTAATTCAATAAAAGCTACAATCGTCAATCTGGTTTTCGTTCCCACCATGAAAAGAGCTTTGAAAATCATATTTAATCCATAAACTGAAGGGGGGACGAGGGTCTTAAAAGAAGTTCTTTGTTTATTATCCTACTGTCATGAAAATTACCATGCATGCATACCATTGAATGGAGATTTCAAATCTGCAAACATATTTCAAATTTTTTATTTATAAAAAGAAGTAATGACAGGTTTCCACATTTAAATTAAAAAATTTCTTACCGGGCGGTATGGTAACTCGCAATAAAGAAGTTAGCTTTCAAAACTACAAGTTTCCTCTCAAATGTTCTTTCCACATGCTGAAGCAAACTAGATGACAAAATGGCTATTTCTTTGATCAGAAATAATTTTTAATTTTGGAAGGAAAAATTGAGTTTCCAGTAATTAGCTGGCCTTTATCATATAATCATAATTCCCTTAAAGTTGAGTGGAAGTCCTGCGAAAAAGAATGGTACTAAGTTTGTTCAGATAACTTCACAGAAACTTGGTCAAAACTTCCATAAGGCAGATTCACTTCACAAAAGTAACAATGCCAAGAAAATTGCATTTCCAGTTTTAAAAAATTTGTGACTTCATATATAAAACTTTTAACGAAGATAAATGGTATTTTGCCATTATATAAAAATATTTCAAAACATACTTTCAACTATAAGTACTTAAAATAGCAATTTTTCAGTCACCATTCTTTACAATTTTGTGCTGTTTTAAAACACTAGTGCCCCCTTAAAGCTGTTACTTGTGCTATGAAAAAAAGTACTGGCAAACTTTCCCTTCTACCCATTTAGCTGCTCCCAATCTTCCCCGCTATTCATTTACTGCTACTCTTGCAAGCAGATAAATTAGGTCCATGTTTAATTTTATTTTTCTTGTCGAATGATTACAGGTGTCAAAATGAGCACTCAAAAAAGCGCGGCTCTTCGAATTCTAGCAGCGGTGACAATACCAGGCGCCAATCGGACACGACCGACGCTGGCGCAACGTAGAAACAAATATTAAACGACGCCACATGCGTGCTTTCTTTCCCCCTCAAAGGCACCGCTACTACACCGACCCACCTCACCACATCTATCCCTGGGCGATTGCTGGAAAACTCTCAAAGGATAGGGGCAAAATGATGTAGAGTGGCGTCACGTTACGAGAGCGGTCTCGCCCTTTCTACAGCCATAACTGTGTGGCGCGCCGACCAAACACCTAGAAATTTCAAGAACCCAGCAGCTAGAGTATATAATCCAGCCGCGGGGGAAGTCACACCAGGAGAAGAAGAGAGTTTTCCACCTGCAGATAAAAGCTTGTCTCACAAGCAAGAGAAGAATGTGTGTCTACCACCCATTGGCCAAGACGTGTTTTGCAGTCCCAGCATGTGAGTAACCGACGTGTTACTGGTGAAGGGATTTAGTTATTGAAGTGCAATCAGTTGACAACGTGAAAGCTTCCTGGAAAAGAAACCTCGCACGCGGTGGGTTGACAACCAATGCTGGACTTTGAGTGAGTCTTGCCTTGAAGAGAAGCATTCAAGCTTTCTTCCACGAACTTTAGACTGAATATGTTTGACGAACATTTTAGACTATAAGTGTCTTGGTTACTATAATGCATGAGATTGCATTGTAGTGCGTGTTGTTGTTTGAGCCTGTTGTATTGAGTGTATCTGGTGTGGTGTAACCAGTTGTTCTGGGTAACTTATGATTGTTGACGTATTGTATATGATTTTCGCCGAGTGTGCGTGTTTGTGTGTTGTTTGTTCTGCCGTATTTGAGACTATATTTTGGTTTTGATCAATTCTAGGCTCTGTCTCGTTCTTCCGACCACAGCCAGCGTTCGCTGGTGCGCAAAAGGGATCAATTCCAATTGTCCATGCTTCGTGATGCATTTCTGGGGGCCGATATGTGCGCCCTTGGAATCAGACCGGCGATTGCCTCCCTAAATAAAGGGACCAGTGAAAACAGGATGCTGTGCACACGCCGATGTTCATTAATAATCTGCTCACAATAAAACCTATGATTCGTTATTGTTTGTGCCGATGACCCATGTATTGCAACTTCATTCTTTCACTCTTTTTTCTTGTGCAAGTGCGCATACGCGAATTCTCCTTTTCTTGTCCTATTGCACGTATTGTTTCCCTATGTGCTTCTAACAATAGATTGTCAGCCAGTAACAGTGCAACACTATGTCATTAATTGCCTTACATAACGCTATTGTCGCCTGTGTGCATTACTCCGACGAAGGCTGGTCTCGCGGGCAAAACGTCAGCCTTTTTTCCAGAACGATTTTCCCTATGTAACGGACTGCGCGTCCATCTGTATTTCCTCGCTCTCCGCTTTCGGCAACATAGGAAGTGAGCAACGGCGCGACGTGTCCTTACGAGATCTAATCGACCACCGGAATACTGGCTCTACAGACAGTTCGCTTCGAATCTTAGTCGTCATAGATGGCATCTTGTACCGCCGCTATATGCACCTCGTGGGACAGGAACTACTACTCGTAGTGCCCACTCATCTGAGCTCGACCATACTTCAGCAACTACATGATGTACCAACAGCTGGCAACTTTAATGTTGCCAGAACGTACGACCGTGCCTGTCAACGCTTTTCCTGGCCCGGCCTCTACGGTTCCGCACATTATGTTGCTTCTTGCGAGAAGTACCAACGCTGCAAAAGTTGACGCTAGCCAGGCTTCTTAACCGATCGACATACTTGCCGAGCCTTTCTATTGTGTCAGCTTCGACCTGTTGGGCCCTTTCTCTCTTTTTACCAATGGTAACAGGTGGGTCGCCATCGCTACAGATTAATCAACCAATTTGCCACTACGAGACCTCTCCTAAGCAGCTGCACTACAGACGTCGGCGACTTTTTGATTCAAGACGCCATCTTACATTACAGCACTCTTCATCAGCGGGTCACATGTTTACGACAGCACAAGTTTATGACAGCCTATCATCCTCAATTGCCATGTATGTGTCTACTGATCATCGCGACTGGGACATTGCGCTACCCTTCGTCGCTTCAGCTTACAACAGTTCGTGCCACGACAATGATGAATATTCTCCCTTTTACCTTCTGTATGGAAAATACCCGACATTGCAGTTCCACATGCTTGTAACCAACGTTGCCCACCTGTCCACAGCATATGCTCGCCGCGCTATTCGCACAGCCAAGAATGCCCGTCAGACTGCCCATCGATGCCTTTCAGACTCGCAGCTCCATCAGAAACATAGTTGCAACAGCCACTACTGGAACATCCTCTTTAACACGGCTGACCTCATTCTTCTGTGGGCTCCACCACGGCACGGTGGCCCGGCCAAAAAGCTTCTACCCAAGTATTCCGGTCCTTACCGTGTGCTACAGCAGGTAATGTCACATATAAAATAGCCCTTGTAAACCTTTTGATGCCCTCCACATCTTCCTACATCGTCCGCGTCGCTCGCCTGAAGCCATACCTCTCGTACAACACCTGCTAACAAGCGCCGGGTCGCTTGTTTGACAACCATTTGCTGGAGAACGCATGCAAGAGAGGGGAAACGCCCATGTCGTCTGCCACAGCTCTAATTGGCTACCACTGCTGCAAATGTCAATTCCGCGCAATGCCTGATGCCCTCGTCTGTCCTCGGCTCTGTTACCGCCGCGGCCGCGCTCCCGGGGTGAGGAGTGGCTGATTGCGGTGCTGCGTTGTGACACGACTGGTTCGGGGTTGTTTCCGAACTAGTGAAGCTGAAAGTAAACAGTGAGGGCTGACTGCGTAAACAGGCGGCATCTGCACACTCGTGGCGTTACGACAAGTAGCAGACGAACAAGATTTACGCGTTGGAGCGAGACGTACAGCCGTGGCCGCGGGGTTCCATAGTGTGGGGAGCTTGTTTTTCGCCACGCGTCTTTAACTAATTCCTAAATTTTAATTCCCCATAGTAGTAGTTTTAATTCCCATTCTAATGGTCGTATGCTGCTGTTCATGTTTTGAGCAGTTTCCAGTGCTTGCTTGTACTTGCGAGTTTTAAACAGATCGGTACAGACTTGTCTAAATTCAACATTTTGTAATGTACTTACCAACCGGCCTGGTTCAGTTCGCTAAGGCAGGTGAACTTTCTTCATTCTGTTTCTGAAAACACTGTTTACACTTGAGCGCAGCTTACATGCTCAAGTCAATATATGGCAAGGTTATTAAAACAGTTATGGAAGAGCTATATTGCAAAAATATCCCATTAGCAGGTCCCAGAGTTCTGAGAAACTGCTGGGAGCTTATTGTGAAAATGCATATTGCTTGTCTGAAGCCCTCCACATGAAAGCAGGAAGAGTAACTCACAGTGAAGGCTTAATGTGGAAGCGTAGAAATAATGAAGTGAATCGGCTGCAATGAAAAATTAAAGAAACAAAGTCCTGAAACAGGTGGAAGCTGATGAAATTATTCACAGGATTTTTACTTTCTCGGTCCATGAGTACTTGCTTACTTACATTAAAACGCCTGATCCTTACAATAAACACCTGAACCACAGTAAAATTAGAAATTACTAATGCTTACTTTGTGTGCATTGAATTTTCTAGTCTCTCCTGTGATGCCCTAAGGCCTTGGAAGTAATACAAATGAAATATCCAGCATAAACAAACATACTCTTGCAGAAATTTATCAAAAACTAAGGTCTCCCTTAACCATCATTAAGTTTTCTTTTGCACCATCTGCCTGTGATGGATCTTTTTTTCTATTCGTCATTGCAGTAGGCTACTCAGTACCTTCACAGTGATACAGTTGGGAGCCATGCACACGTTGTCAAGTCTGGTTTTTGTTTCGCACTACAACTACCCCATATCTCCCTGATTTTGCTTCAAATGTTGCCAACAGTCACCTGCAAGTTATACACGTGCAGTATTTTGGAGCATCACTGTTACACAAAGTTCCCAAAACTGCTGCAGGCATCACGAACCGACACTGCAATGTCAAGTAACAGGCAGCTGGTCTATTTTTAAGCAGGACATACTCAGGGAATCAACAACTGTTTCACGTTCTTACGTCGCTCTCGCTGCAGGTCAAACACCGATCGTAGCATATTATGAGCACTTAATTTGATAGTTTGAACTCGCAATTACTAACGATACACAGTCGAAACCCGTAATAACGAAATCGCCGTAAAAACCGCTAAAATTCATTTTCGCGGGAATTTTGTTGCCGCGAGTATGAGACATAAAAACAGTGATACGACCAGCAGGACGAAAATTTATTGAAAGATGTCAGTCAACTTACTTTGCCGGCCCTTGCCATGCAACAACTTCAAAGCTCTGCTTTCGCACTGGAAAAAGTGGTCCATTGCTACGTCGTCATCATGTAGGCCGAAGGAGCGAAGGGTGTCTTGCGGATCCAAAACAACGCGCCGGTTTTTTCGGATGCGCTAGCGCGTTGTTCCTGCCCGCAGTCTCGCTGTCAGCGAAGCTAGGGCTAAGGCCGACTCCGGTTACACGCCCCGCTCGTAGACCGCGCGCCCGCTCGTAGTAATCTGACTGTGCATCTAGTGCGGCCACTCGTAGTAATCTGACCAAGCCGCCGCTTACAGCTTCGTTGCATGCGACGAAGCACGTCACTACGAGTGCGCTAGCGCGTCATTCCTGCCTACAGTCTCGCTGTTGGCGGAGTGAGGGCTAAAGACGACTGCGATGACACGCCGCGCTCATAGTTACCTGATCGCGCATCCGCTTACTGCTCCTAAGTAAAGCGTAATTATATCTTAAGTCATCATCGAGCCGCGAACACGTCAAGAAGTAGCAATTTTCGAGAGCCATGTCCTCGCGACGCACATTCTGCAAAGACAGAACAAGCAGCAGGCGAAAAGGGTCTTGTCATCCTTGGAGACTTCAATGCGTGGCACAAGAGCTAGGGATATGTCAAGGAAACTCAGAAAGGCAGGGATTTGGCCAGAGAAGCTTATCGCAGAAGGCTAAGCCTCATTACAGACCACACTCAACCAACGTGAGTGGGGAATAGTATCAACCGAGATACGTGCCCGGACTTGGCGTTTGTTAAAGGTGTCAGAGAGGCCCGATGGGAAAACGGCGGGGAAACCCTTGGCAGTGACCAATGCATTTTGCGTATCCAGATAGAAACCCTCCCTGTTAAGAAACGACATGGCCTGGCTCGACTTACAGACTGGGAAGATTTTAGAAAAACTAGGGCAGAATTCGGGGATAAAGAAATTGCGGACATTCAGAGTTGGGTCTCGGGAATCAAGGCAGACTGGAAACAATTAACTCGAGAAGTTACCCTATCTACAAACACGCCCGAGGTGGGCAAGCATCTCCTACACCTCTGGGACGCCCGCCGGGGCCCATTAAGAAGATGGAAGCGGCAGAAACACAATCGCAAACTGAGACTTAGGATCGCCGCAGTCACCAGGAAAGCTGAAGAGTATGCGACAGAGCTGTCAAGGCGCAACTGGGACCAAAAATGCAAGCAGCTACAAGGTACACTAGGTTGGAAAAGAACATGGGCCTTGCTGAGGGCCCTCATAGACCCAACCACGACCAAAACTGAAACTTGTAAGGTGACTCAAACAATTGCACACTGGTTCAAAGGCACAGATCGGGAACTGCTAGAACACATAAAGCTGCGCTATACTGGCGATACAACAAATACTGACTGCAACCCGGCATACACTGGTGTAGCAAATCCCGCTCTGGGCGAACCCATTACCACAGAAAAAGTTCGACATGCTTTGCTGTCGGCAACAAAGAACACTACGCCAGGAAAGGATGGCGTCAGCAACGCTATGATATGGAACCTCGATGACAAATCTATCACAAGGTTTACAGAATTTGTCAACAAACATTGGGAAGAGGGTACCGTTCCAAACGACTGGAAACATGTGGAAACAATAATGATTCCAAAGTCTGGAAAGGCTCCAAGCTTGGAAAACATAAGACCCATTTCGTTGATTTCCTGTTTGGGAAAGGTATACGAGAGAATCGTGCTTCAGAGGCTGGAAACCTACCTGGAAGACAACGAACTCATGCCGCACACCATGTTGGGCTTCCGAAAATGCCTCTCAATGCAGGATGTCCTTCTACAAATCAAGGAAGAGGTGCTTACCGATGTCCCAAAATATGGCGAAAACGTACTACTTGCACTGGATCTCGAGGCTGCTTTCGACAATGTCAGTCATAAGGCTGTGCTAGAGAGGCTTAGCAAA
Source organism: Rhipicephalus microplus (assembly GCF_043290135.1). NCBI lineage: Eukaryota > Metazoa > Arthropoda > Arachnida > Ixodida > Ixodidae > Rhipicephalus > Rhipicephalus microplus. Next base: position 74,729 of record NW_027464929.1, read on the forward strand.
TTAGGTTGTGGAAAGTGAATACACAACTACATCAAAGCTTTTCTCAGTAACAGAACCGCCACAATTGGTATAGGAGGCATCCGGACTGATACGTTTCATACGCCCACAGAAGAAACGCCCCAAGGTTTTGTGATATCACCGATGCTGTTCAACATCAGTATGATCGGCTTAGCTCAGAACCTCGAAAACATTGAAGGACTCAGACATGCCATCTACGCAGGCGATGTTTCAATCTGGGTGACAAGAGGATCTCTAGGCCAAAAAAGATCTTCTGCAACACGCAGCTGATACAGTTCATGACTACGTGCGTCAATGTGGCCTCGTCTGCTCTCCGGAGAAATCAGAAATCCTGAGAGTCTACACATAAGGATACCATCTGCAAAACTCCATAGATGTCTATATAATGGGGGAAGAAGATTCCAGAAGTGTCCCGAATTAAGATTCTCGGCACGTGGATACAAAGCAAATGTTGTAGAGACCACACACACCATCAGACAGCTGTCTAACACTACAGCGCAAATCACGAAGATGATCACCAGAATCTCTAACAAAAGACGGGGTATGAAGGAGGAGGACACTTGCAGGCTTGTACAGGCCCTCGTGGTCAGTAGGATTGTATATAGTGTCCCATACCAAACACCACTCCCATAGGAAAAAGAACAATTAGAGGCAATCCTTAGAAAAGCCTACAAGTGCGCCCTTGGTCTACCTGTCAGCACCTCGACAGAGAAATTCCTTAAACTCGGGATAAACAACACAGTGCAAGAACACATAGAGGCGCATTTTATTGCGCAGAAAATGAGATTACTGTTGACTTCTACGGGCAGGTACACGTCGCAGACATTGGGCATGAGGGATGCTTGCGGAGAAATCAATAACACGGCGAACATACCAAAGAACATTCACCAGATCATTGAAGTCAGCCCAATACCTCAAAACATGCATCCAGAAATCCATAAGGCCCGAAGAAAAGCCAGATCAGAAGCACAAGAAAAAATTTAAAGGCGAGAACCGACATTTTGTACATTGTCCCGACCACATACAAAGAGCACTCCGGGACAGTTGTAAGCGTTGTTGATCAACAACTTAGGGAAGTCAACAGCGCTTCGATCAAAAGCAACAACATCCTCGAGGCTGAGGAAGTAGCGATCGCGCTCGCCATCACACACCAGAGCGAAGAGTCTACTACAGAAATAGTAACTGACTCGCAAAAAGCGTGTCGATAGTACAGCAGTGGACGCATATCCAGTGCTGCCATCTGCATACTCAAGGGAAGAAAAATGAACTTCTCAAGCTGCTCCATTACGTGGACACCAGGCCATGAAACTGTGACAAGGAACCAGCATGCCGACGACATTGCCCGAGAATACGCCGACCGGGGGGCGCACAATGATGAGAAACCAGCCACAGTTACTAGACGCTATGGAGCAATTTTAGAACACCAGAGAGCCCTGAGGAGGATATATCCCCTCCCCACAAAGACCTCAACAGACAGCAGTCGGTTGCCTAGAGACAGCTGCAGACTAATACGTGCCCCAATCTCAGTCTTCTGAGTAAAATCTATCCGGGAATATACATCAACGCCGGCTATGCAGAGAACACTCCACACTTTACCACGTGACATGGGCCTGCCAACACACACAGGTAGTGCCAAGAAACTGTACACCAACATTGGAGCAAAGGGAGGCTGCGCTGTCTTGCTCTAAGCCTGAAGAACAGCTCAAGCTGAACGACAGAGCTTGCAAGATGGCAAAGGCGACAGGGGCCCTGGACTGAGGGCTCCACCTTCACCGGAAAAAAAACTATTTATAATAATGTTTTGCATTCATTAATTCATTCGCGACGCACAAGCAGCAGAAGATGATCTCCCGGAGCGAGCATCGGGCCAATGGCGAGGCGAGCTGAGGCAACATGGCGGCCACAGCCAATCAAGAGCCTCAAAACGACCTTCAAACATTTGCTTTTTGTGCGCTTGTTTTTAAAGGGAGGAGCCAGCTGAGGCGGGAAAGTTAAACACGGAGAAATGCTCTTTCCGATGAGCCCAAGATGCCGGCTCCCGGCCCCGCTATCGCGAAGCACCGTGGTGGAAAATTCATTATAGCGGGATCGCTGTCCAAAAACATTTCGTTGTCGCGAGATACGTAATACATGGGCTTCTATGAACGTTCGCCGGAGATTCGGAAATATTTCGTTGCCGCGGGGATTTCGTACTCGCGGGGTTTCGTTATTGTGGATTTCGGCTGTACACTGATCGTGTTGGCAAGACTGTCGGTAGCCTCGAGATTTCTCAAAGCATGAACAGTGATATACAACCGTCCCTGCAACAGCGTAATAAGCCATCCAGATCAAAACTTGACATGCGTTTAACAGACGTGACGAACATGCTGTGGGATCTATGGGCAAATGCGAGCCCTGATGCAAGCAACGCTGCGGCAAAAAAATGCGTCTTGTGTGCAGTCTGTCTTAGTGATTTGCCCGAGACTGTTTACTTACGGTTTCAGTAGTTCAGAAACAATCCAAAAGCCATCTGATTCATAAAACACGCCACACCACACAGCTGCTCTAAGTACACCCCTGACGCAGTTTGCCCGAGACTGTTCACATAAAGTTTCAGTAGCTCGGAAACAACCGAAAAGCCACCTGATTCACAATTAAAACACACCACACCACACACAGCTGCTCTCAGTACCGGCGCTACCAGCGAGACCGCTGCGGCCTTGGCTGCCGTAGCAGACAACATGGGCGTCTCCCCTCTCTCTCACGTGTTCTCCAGCATAGGGTTGACAAACACACCGCCGGGTCAGCGATCTTGCCGCCGGAGGTCGATGTTGCGGGGTTGCGGCTATCTTTACGTGGGGTTGTGCAAAGATGAGGACAACGACATGTTGGTGTTCGAAAGATACAACAGCTGCCAGCTTGGCTGCCGGACTATTTTTCTACAAGAAAGTAGTAAATACACCTGCAACGATATTCTCGAACTGTTAAACTTGCAGGCGTAAAATCTATCGACCAGTGTGTCCGTACAGGTTTTTCAGAGTAGAAAGCCAGCATAGGGCATGGTGCTCCGTCACGATTGTGAATTGACGGCCACACAGATATAAAAACGAAACTTCTCTACTCACCAAACCACAGCGAGGCACTCCTGCTCAGCGATCGTGCAGTTCTTCTCAGTAGCGGTGAGCACTCGACCAGCGTATGCAACGAATCTCTCCTGTGAAGTCATTCCGTTGCAGACCAACACCTACACCACAGCCGCTGGTGTCTATGCAGGAGTGTCCGGGCAGTCTCAGTACAAGCTCTGACAGGACGGCTTTCCTTCAACAGGTCAAATACCGATTGACATACTTCGGATTACACAAAGGGTATGCCAGAAGAAACTAGCTGGTGTGGCGGCGCACGTACTGAAGCGAAGTACGGTATCAAATGACGAAGATAGGATGTGAGTCCACAAACATTTCGCGAATTCCTCGGCCTTCTGGACATGTGAAGCGAAGGACAGCAGCAATAATGTCGGGGTCAGGGCCAATTCCATCTTTGCTCATGACATGGCCGATCACTTTGATGGATTTGCTGGCGAAACGGCATTTCTTGGCGCTGAATGGCAGACCCATGTCGGTGAGGCATGTTAGGTCTTCATCGAGGCGTTGCAGGTGTTGAGAAAGTGTTCATGGAAAGATAATAATGTGATCAAGGTACTAGAGGCAGATCTTCCTTCCAAGGCTATAAGCCCGGTGTCAATCATGCTCTCAAAGGTCGCGGGTGCATTGCAGAGCCCGAAAGGCATCACGTTAAATTCTTATAGTCTGGCGGGAGTTGCAGATGACATATTTTCTTTATCGTCATCGTGCATTAAAATTTGTCAATATCCCCAACCTAAATCACGGCTCAACAAGTATTCGGCGCCTTGTAGGGAATCAAGGGCATTGCCGACGCGTTGAATGGGGTACATGTCCTTACGTGTGATTTTGTTAAGTGCCCGGTAATCGACGCAAAAGCGCATGAAACCATGCTTTTTCGTACCAAAACAACAGGCCATGACCTAGGGCTAGCTGATCGACGAATTACCCCTCACTGGAGCATGCCAGCGATGTCTTCATGTATAATTTTTTGCTCAGCAATAGACATGCGGTATGGGCACAACAGATGTTCTTTCTGTCTGAAAGCGATGCACTGCAGTGGTAGTCTGGCTCAACGTCCGGGAGCAGGCGTCAAAAGGACCGTGTAGTGTTGAGAGAGCAATGCAGTTACTGGGCCTGCGTAGCCGTTAAGTCATCGCTGATAAGTGCTGTGAAGGGGCAGGAAGAACGGGGCTCACAAGTAGGAGGATTTTTTAGACAGGCTCAAGTGGCGCTACGCTTACAGCATCAGCATCGACAGTGCAGGGTACTGTGGTGCAGTATTGCAGAATGAGTGCCTTAATTTCATTTCAACTTGATTCCAGGGAATGAGAACTTGGAACAATTCAACTTCTTTGTATTCTTCGGAATGAAAAAAAGAACAGTCCACTCCAACTCCAGGAATGGCCAGATAGTTCAATTCTATTCCTGTAATTCTCCAATGTAGAAAAGGCATCATGATATTATCGGGTTAAGAATGAATGCACCAAAAAGCTAATGTTACAGATGATAAGAAGTGAGAAATTACGCAAGACACGTTACCAAGGTTGATGGCTAATATATAGCTTGGTGACATATTTTGCGCAGAAGCATACCAATTTCCACAAAGGCCGTTCTCTCGTTACTTATAGTATTTACAAGGTGCGCAAGTTTGAACGAATGATGCCATTTTTTTATTTTGTTTATGCTGAAATATGTTAATGTTAAAATGACAACATAACTCATTTTCATGCCCACAAATGTAGTTTTCAAGAAGATAAAGCAGTTTTGCCGCACGTCTGGAGTGGCCGTGAACATGGAGACAACTAAAATTCGGTTAAAGGGGAACAAAGTTCTCTAGATTTACTGGTATTACGAGAAATAGTGCAGCACTCGAGCACCTTCTGCATCTGCATTTAATACAGAACACTGGGACGCACTGGTTCTCAGCATTCACGCTTGTAAATTGCATCTCGCAAGCATGGGTGGGGTGAGAATGATCTGTGTTTGCTTACTTGAGCATAGCTATGCACTGCTTTCCTTGTGCGAAAAATCACAGCATATTCACGGAGTGAATGATGATGAGTGGGGCAAAGCATCCGTCCGCCTGTCCATTCTCCATTCTTCCGTACATCCGTTCGTTCCTGTTTCCGTCTGTCTGTGTGAGTCTGTCGATCTGTTTGCTCGTGCGTCCATCGGCCCATACGTCCGCACGTCCATTCATCCGTCTTTCGGTCTGCTAGTCTGTCTGTCCGTCCGTTCGTGCGTCGATCTAGTGAACACTCCCAGTACCCTCATCTCCGATCCTGCAACCCCTGTGGCGTGTACCTGCTCTAGAGCGGGTATGTGCCTTAGGTGAGTGGCTACTTACATGCATGCATGCATGCATACATACATACATACATACATACATACATACATACATACATACATACATACATACATACATACATACATACATACATACATACATACATACATACATACATACATACATACATACATACTGTGGAGATAGGTTTGCACTAGGCTTACCTACTAAGCGCAACCTTGTAGGGATGCAACGTCCTCCACTGCCGCTGTGTGCGAAGACGCTGCGGCCGGGTTCGTCGATTTCTTCGGCACGGCGCAGAAACCACCCAAGAGGCAGGAAAAGAAGAAAAACGAGTTTATTAAACCAAGATGCAGCACAGTGCGACACTCACGGGCTTGCAGGCCGTATAGGAAACTCCGCAAGACCGAGCAAGTACGCTTGCCTAGGGCGCGACGACTCCCGCACAAGGGCCCAAGTCGAGCGCACGAACGAGAAGCCGCCTGCTGAGCAGCGCTTCAACCCCTCGTGGAGATAACTGATGCACGAACAGCGCAACCTAGAAGTAGTTACTTCGTAATTACGGAAGCAAAAAAAGGACAGAAACAAGGGCAGCGCTCTTTTCTGTCCTTGTTTTTTTTCGCTTCCGTAGTTAGGAAGTAACTACTTCTAGGTTGCGCTGTTTCTGCATTCAGTTATGTCCTACCAACTTGCCCAAGCTTCCACGCTTCATACCCTCGTGGAGGCCTGAAAGCTCAGTGCCACTCAGTGCCGTCCACGAGATCGACGGGGGCCCCGGTTTCTTCGTTCGGCGGCGTGTCAGCAGAAACCTGGGGCCGCGGGAGGGCGGCAGACACCGCAGCAGCGATGGCTGACTTGAATGAAAAGTCCGTGGTGAGCGCCACCACGACCGCCTGAACGGAGTAGGTCGACTGGGCAGGTTGAAGGCCAGGGCCTGGTGGCACTGCCGGAGCGGACAGGATCGCAGAGACACTGCCAGACTTCGCTCGGTGAACCCGCGAACGGAGGTGGGTAGCCTCGTGCACCAGCACGACACCACAAGCGTCGCAGTAGGAGGCCTCAAAAGCAGGCGGCATTGGGGCACCTCCGGAAGCGTCGAGCAGGTCCGAAAGGGTGCGTCCGCAGAAAGGACGCGGGACGCACTCGGGGTCTACCCTCACCCAGACTTTGCGCTGCTTGGACCAGCGTCGAGTCGACAGGAAGGCGACTGGGGCCTCAGTGCCTTGTTGAAATCTCCACGTAGCGACTTCACGACGAGGCGGTGTCTTGTTGGCCGGGGCCGGGGGAGCATTCGACGAAGGTGGCAGAGATGCGGCCGGTGCCAGCGGAACAACCGAGCACGCAGCTGGTCTCCCGGGCTTTTTGTTGGAAGAACGGGTCATCGAGGAGGACATAACGATAGCTGGGGTGTCGGTGAAAAGCCGAAACGCAACTAAAAAGGAGGCCTCGGAGGCGCGACAGGCTGGCCCAATAAATGGAGCCTACTCCGTCAGATTGAAGGTTCCGTCAGCCAATAGGGCGCACGCTTCCCTTCTCCCGCCGACTACGCAGAAGATACTCAGTGAGAGGGTGGGCCACCGGGGAAAGGGTTTTTCTCTCTCGAGCAGCCGGGAGCGCTGGGAACTAACTGGGTGGTTATTCCGTGCCCAGCGCGTGTAATGATGTTCCCAGGGAGAAAGCTCACCAGGTAGCCGTTACTGTTGCTGCTGGATAGGCTCTCGCACAGCAGCTATAAACCTACGCTCCCTTACATGGAGGGGATAACGTCCCGCTACATGCCGGAGGCGAAAATCAGCCTAAGTGAGTTTTCGCAAGTTGTACCGGTGGCGTGGTTTAGAACCAGCCTTATCCCGGTTTCCCTGCGGTTGGGTGACCGCCTCCCTCTCCCCGCAGTCGTTGCTGCGGGCAACGAAAGGTTTGAGGTCGGAGACGTTAACTGGACCGCCAACTGGTTCCTCTTGGGAGTCAGCCAGCTTGTATACCAGGGGCGACACTTTGGTGCGCACTAGGTATGGGCCCAACCACTTGGCCGAAAAGGAGGCCGAGATGCCTTTGGCGGCGTCACTCAAGACGTGATTGCACCTGAGCACGAGATCGCCGACATCGTAACGGACATCCCGATGCGACCGGTCATATTGAGCCTTCTGACCAGCTTGCGCTTTGGTAGGTTGGAACGCGCCAGGTCGAGGGCCGCGTCCACCCGTGAGCGCAGTTTCGCCCCGTAGCCAGACGGACTGACCTTCGCGGCACTTGCCCCGCCGCCGCCCCTAGGGACGCAGTCCATGGGGTTAGGCAGCTCTTTACCCAAGTTGAGGAAAGCGGGCGTGTACCCTGTCGAGCGATTGACCGTAGACCGCAAGGAGATGTCGATCTCGTTAAGGCAAGCCTCCCAATTCCTGTGTTGCTGCGCAAAGGCTGTCAGCAAGGGCTTGAGGTTCCGGTTGATCCGCTCGGTCGGGTTGGCCTGTGGGTGATACATGGTTGTTTTATGGTGCTTAATGCCAAAGGCAGCACACGCATCCACAAACACCTTTGCCGTGAAATAGGACGCATTGTCCGTGATCAACTCCGCCGGAAAAACAAAGCGGGTAAAGACCTCAATCAACTTGTCCCAGATTACGCGTGCCGTTAACTTCCGAAAGGGAAACAGTTCGGCCCACTTCGTGAAGTGATCTGTGGCCGACAAGAGAAAAACATGGCCTCTCCGGCTTCTTGGGAAAGGTTCCATAATGTCACAGGCCTCGACCTGCCAAGGTTGTTGCCTGTCGATCGGTTGCATGAGCCCGGGAGGCTTGCCCCCGCGAGGCTTCACGCATTGGCACATGCGGCATGAGCGGGCGTAGTGAAGGGCATCGCGCTTCATGCCAGGCGAGGTAGTGGAGCGATACAACTTTTGAAAAGTCTTAAGGCCACTCGGTTGTACGGCCAACCGCGAGTCGTGGAAATAACCTAAGATGGTTTTCCTTAGACTGCGGGGTATCAGCACTTTGAAAGACTCCTGGGGAGCTTCTTCAGATGAGACGTAGCGCAAAAGAACGCCATCGGCATCAAGCAGGTACGAGTCCAATGTGCCCGCAGCAATACCAGCCTGCGTACTGCGCTCGGCGCCGACAGCAATACCAGCTGTCTGTTCGCGCCCGGCGGCTTGGCCGCCCCGCTCCGCTTGAGAGCTCAGCTCTTTGAGCTCATCAACGATGTGTTGACAAAACGGATTGTCCTGCTGTGCCTTCAGCAGCTCCTCTCTGCTAAAGACGATACCGGTGGACGTGACAGGGTCTACCAGGTATGCGTCCTCACCCGAGGCTGTTGACACGAAAGTCACTTTGTCATCGGGGTTCGCGCCTTTCGACCCTTAGGAGCCAGAGGGCCCGGTGTCTACTTGATGCGACTGCTCTCGAGAGTGGCAGACTCGAGTGCCAGACACCAAAACGGGGGCACGCGACAAAGCGTCAGAAACGACATTCAAACTTCTTTTCCGGTAGCGCAAAACAAAGTTGTACCGCTGCAAGGTCAATGCCCAGGGCGTGAGGCGGTCCGAGGGCTCGCGCAAGCGTTTAAGCCAGGTGAGTGCCATGTGGTCTGTTTCCACCACGAATGGCACGCTGTTGACATAGCAGTCGAACTTCCGGAGAGCAAAAACTATAGCGGGACATTCCTTTTCTGTGACGCTATAGTTGCGCTCGGCGGCGTTAAGTGACCGGCTCGCAAATACCACTGGCTGGAGGACGCCGTCGTGCTGAAGAGACCCAGGTCGCTCGCGTCAGCTTGGACAACGAACTCCCTGTTCAGGTCGGCAGCTTTAACTCGGCTGTAGCCACTACAGCTTCCGAAAGCGCCTTGAAGGCTCGCTCTTGTTCTGGCCCCCAGCTCCATCGTGCCGACGTTTTCAAGAGTGCAGTCGAGGGCGCTTGGAGGGCCACACAGTTTGAGATGAAATGTCGATAGTAGTTCACCATGCCCAAAAAGCGCTTCAGGCCCTGAATGTTTGCCGGCGTCGGGTAGTCCACAATGGCACGTACCTTCTCCTCGCACGGCAGAACACGACCGCTCTGAATGGTAAAGCCTAATAGTGAGATGCGAGTCTCAGCTATTTGAGCTTTCTTCGGGTTAAAAGTCAACCCGGCGGCACGCAACCTCCCAAGGACATCCCCCAAGTGGTGAAGGTGTTCCTCGAACGTTCGTGAGAAGACGATGTCGTCGAGGTACGCCATGGCGTGTTGCCATTTAGCGTCCCCTAGAACGCGGTCTATCAATCTCTGGAACGTAGCTGCAGTTCCAGAACAGCCAAACGGCATGTGGGTAAACTCATACAAATCTCTGTGAGAGGTGAACGCAGTTTTCTGCGCGTCAGTCTGCTCAATCTGAACCTGTAGGTAACCGCGGCTAGCATCCAAGGTGCTTAAGTAGCAAGCACCACCTAGAGCAACCACAATCGAGTCAACGTTACGCATAGGATAAGCATCCTTTCTCGTGACCTCGTTCAGCCGGCAGTAGTCCACGCAGAGCCGGTGAGAGCCGTATCTTTTGGGGACCATTACCACCCGTGAATCCCAACGACTGTTTGAGCATTGAACAACTCTGGTTTCCATCAACTCATCCAGTGCCTGGTCAATTGCTTTCCTCTTTGCCGCACGCACTAACAGGGCGAGGATTGCATTTCTACGGTTGTGCGTCACCTGTTTCAATCCGGTGCCTCACCAGAGAGGTGCAACCCGGGCGTTCCGTGAACGTATCGCTGAAACGTGTCAACAGCGACGACAGGCGTGCTTTCTCACGTTTCGACAAGCTGTCCGGCAAAGGCGGCAGCGAGCCATTCGAGTTGCTGCTTAGCGGGGAGGTCACCAGCATAGCTGAGACCTCATTCACCGCGCTAGCATTATGCTCGAGGGAAAGCTGTACGCACGGACCGTTTTCTGCCGCGCTGGCCAAAGGACCAGTCTTGGCGTCGGAGGAGGAGACGCGGGCCGCGGTGGCAACGCTTGGTCTCCTTTCCTTCTTCTTCCTCGTGGCATCCGACGACTTACTGGCAGCCGAGACCACGGGAGGTGCAGCGAAAGACTGTAGGGCGCCAAAGGGCCGTCCCTGTAGCCTCCGCTTGCGACGTCAATCGCGATACCTGTAGGTGACAGAGAAAGTCGCGACCGAGAATCATAGGCACGGAAAGACCAGGGAGATGCACAAAGCGCTGTCAGCGTGCAGGATTCTCCCAACGCACAACCAACCGGGCAGCGTTGCACGAGGTGGCGGTACCTGCTGGCGAGGTGGAAGGCAGTGTCGCAAGCTCGAATGCGGACAGAGCAGTCGCGCAAATGAGCCCTAACCTCTTCGCCGAACAGCGAGATAGAAGCCCCACTATCCAACGCCGCAAACTCTCGACCAGCGATCGTAAGGGCGATGAATGGCGCCGGCGTGGCTGGAATGTCATGCCCAGCGCGACACGCCATCGGTGCCAGAGGTTGTGTTACACTCCCGTGCTCTTTTACTACTGCAGCCGCCAGCAAGGGGGAGCTCACCGACGGCTCACCCCGCTTCCCGACGGGCAAGCAAGCCCTTGTGTTGGTAGGGGCGCGTTGCACTCACGCGCGGTGTGACCACGCTCACGGCAACGAAAGCAGACCACGCCTTTTCCTCCAACAGGGGGGGATTTTGGCGATCCTTTAGAGCAACGACGTGTTTCTTGGCTAGCCACACTGGGGGCTCCACGATCAGATATCCCTTCGTGCACTGAAGCACGGGACGGGGTTTCCGTTCTTGTTCACGCTGCCGGGCAACGGTGGCCGCCCGGGCGTACAAGTACGGGTCCAGAGCGCGGTCCGACACATCGAGCGCGTCTCGGTCTCTCGCGGCAGAGGCCACCTCACGGTTCGGGGAACCCCAGTGTGACGAGTCACGATCAGCCCACGCGCAACGAGGCTCGAGAGACGCAGATGGCGGTGGCGGCGGGCGATAGGCTCACGCCGCCAGTATGTCGCCCTGAATACGCTTCGCATCGGATGCCAGCTTGTTTAGGTCACGAGAACGGGCGCTCCGAAGGTAAGCGGCGAAGGTTGGATGAGCCTGGCGTATGGCTCGCTCCACCTTCTCAGAGTCTGATGCCATAAGATCGGCAAGGAGGTAAAGCCCGAACGTACTCGAGAATAGATTCGTCGGGATGCTGTGTACGAAGCTCTAACTCGTGATGCATGTGGCGCTCGTATTCAGGAGGAAGGAATTCGGTACGGCAGAGCGCCCTAAACTCCTCTATTGAGCGAGCTTGGTGGCCGACGAGCCGGTACCACCTCGCCGCTTGGGCTCTCAGCGACACGGGCAAAACGGAGCCTAGCATAACGCTGTCGCTCAGCCGCGTAGCCTGCTGATAGCGGTGCAGCACCTCGAGGTACTCTGTGGCACTGATGCGGTCCGAATAACCGCTGTACTCAGGCAGAGGTACCCTTAAGCTACTCGGAACGCTTGGCTAAGGTGACTCGGGGTCTCCCTTTAAAGCACAAGACTGTGAGCGCACCGCTTCCAACAGAACGTTTAGGAGCTGTGCCGCAATTGCGTGCAGCGGTGACTGCTCCGGCGCGGGAGCGGCCGTAACAGGTGCGTGCGCCTGTTCCCCAACATGCGCGTCCGACTGAAAAGGGCCAGTACACGACATGGAGGAGGGTAGGGTTTGCGCTCTTACTGGTGCTTGAGGCTTCACGCGACTGGCAAACGGGTCGACAGCGGAGCACGGTGGCCCACGTCCCTCGAAAGCATCGCCCACGCGAGTCTCAGGCCAGCGAGTGTCGGTGAACGCGGCGACGTTGTCGGTTAAGCGAGCAGGCTCGCAAACAACTTCGTCAACCCTTTGCCCTTGCGACCACGATGGGTCAGTAAGCGCGTTTTCGCCAACACCTGAGTGGCCCCGGTAGGAAGGACTGGGTGCGGCGATTTGAGCTGTCAACCGTGCTGCTGACGGGGAAAGGCCAGCGAGCGGAGACTGTGGCGGGGACAGGTTCGTAAGCGCGTGAGTTTCTAACAGCTGATACAGCCCGTTACTGGCTTGGCTAGGACTGCGGTCCTCGTTCAAGTGGCTCACATCACTGTAGAGGGCCCCGAAAAAGTGATCTCTCCCGGTGAACGAAAGCCGAGGGTCGCCGAGAGGGCCATGCCGCTGTACTGCACGGCGCTGTACTGCACGCTCACAGCACGGGCCGTACCCCGTGCTGTCGCAGCCGTCCGCCTCGAACGAGATCAAGTCCGTCGCCACAGGATCGAGCAGGAACTAGCGCCTCGAAGGGCTCTGCTCTGAAGCCATGCCAAAACCAAGTTGGCCAGTTATGTGGAGATAGGTTTGCACTAGGCTTACCTACTAAGCGCAACCGTGTAGGGATGCGACGTCCTCCACTGCCACTGCGTGTGAAGGCGCTGCGGCCGAGTTCGTCGATTTCTCCGGCACGGCGCAGAAACCACGCACGAAGCAGGAAAACAAGAACAACGGGTTTATTAACCCAAGATGCAACACAGTGCGACACTCGCGGGCTTGCAGGCCGTACAGGGAACTCCGCAAGACCGAGCAAGTACGCTTGCCTAGGGCGCGACAACTCCAGCACAAGGGCCGAAGTCGAACGCACGAACGAGAAGCCGCCTGCTGAGCAGCGCATCAGCCCCTCGTGAAGGCCTAAGAGCATCTGCCGCGACGAGCGAATCGTCCGGCGCAACAAAGCACGTAGGAGAGGAGGATGTCACGCGCGCCCAAAGGGAAATGGCGCTGCGTCGTGACGTAGACCCGCGCAGCATGCCAGCGTAGCGTGCCCAGACATGCCAGCGCAGGAAGGAGCCCATGATTAACTGGCCCAGACCAAGAGGCGCCCTGGCGGCCATCTTGGCGGATGCCGGTGTTGATGCGCGCCCGGGCTACGCCGTCGGCGCGCGCGCGGCAGCTGGGGAACGAGGCGCTAGGTTGGAGGGCGCTCTCGATTCCCACAATACATACATACATACATACATACATACATACATACATACATACATACATACATACATACATACATACATACATACCTACATACATACATACATACATACATACATACATACATACATACATACATACAAGGGATGGACAGACCCCCGCAAGAAGGGTCTTTGCCCCTAAAAGGTATTTATGTGTGTCAGATATGATGCTGCTCATGAGATAAAGATCAGGCTGTGCATAGAGTGCTTATTTATTACAGCGAAAGCTGTTATGAGATCAGAATGCGAGTCACACGCGGCGCTGTAGTTGTCTGCCGCCGCCGGTGTCCGTTATCAGTATCAAACGAAAAAAATGCAGTAAATAAAAAACACGAATGACAAAATATCATTCGAACCCGGGTCCACTGCGTGCCAGCCCAGTATTCTCCCACAAAGCAATGCCAGTGCTTAGAACTCGTTTTAAAACTGGCCTTAAGCATGCTTGATGCCAGAAAAAAAATCTTGTTAATATGAATAATAAAGTGCTTTAGAACATCAAAGAAACAGGCAGGCATCACACAGTACGAATTGCATAACTAGTGGGCCGTCCAATGCTTCAACCCATCCGAAAACTTGTTCTTGATCACCTATTAACTGTGGCGCATACCCACATAAGGTGTATTTCTTCATCCTCGTTAGCCAATGCATAAAACAAATTGCCCAGAATTCTTAACAACTGTGTAGCAGATACCACTTTTCTCTAAAAAATGACAAATGATAGCATAGTGAGTGCTGGCCTACTACACAAAATTTATGATTTTTATGGCATAGTGGGTACCCAGCAGTAGCATCCCAAAGAGAGTTTAGAAAAGGCTCTGAAAGGCCGCTCTTCTAGCTTTTGCTGTGACTGTGCCGCGCGTTCTGCACAGGTATAAAAATTTTGTATTTATCACAGTACCCTCAGTACCATAAGCCATTACAGAGGATGGGCTACACACTACTACATATTAGTGGGAATTAACCAGCAGGAATAGTTTATTTCTCTTCAGTATCCACTCTAATATTGCATTCGTTTGTACACTTACTTTTGCCTCGGTTTTATTTTTACACGTGGGCAGATCATTTGCCTTTTTTAACCACACCTTCCCGTGGCTCGGGATAACAAAAGGTGGAGAGAGAATGCGTAAAAAACATGTACTCGGGCTTGCATGACTAAGTTGAGATTTATATTTGAGAAGTAGCACGAGTATGCACCAAGTTAGAGCAACGGAGGGAATAAAAGATGCAAAGAAAACAAACTGCCCCCACCTCGCCGAAGAGAATCGTGCTTGCGTTGAGAGTACACAGTGTAGTATTTTTATGGCGTGAAAAATTAGTGACGAGACGAGGATTTGTACCGTAACCACTTATTTACACATTTATCAGCCAGCGAATGTTCGAGAACCAGGTATGCACTTCACTCCATCTATAAATATGTACGAGCAAGCGAACGGGAGATTGGGATGCAGAGAGGAGAGAAAGCAAACTGCGGTAGAAGGAGCAGCGAAGCACTGCACCTACCCTCTCCTACATTCTCTCCCCACACCCAGGAGCTCCGCTGAGCTCTCGCGATGCGAGCACCCTCACACGCATGAGTGCAGTTTTTTCCACTCACTCTCTGCTACTCCATCTGCATCATTTGCTCCGGTTTCTGGGGGGCGAGGATAGGCATAAGCACCCACAGCTATGGCTACAGGTCAGGAAATGAGAGCAGAGAAATAAGACCTCACGGTGCAGACACCAACAGACGCCTGACATCCCCGACTAAAATATGCATTTGTATTTAGAAGAATAGAGACAACAATTAAATGATCCTATCCTGAAGCAGTGGAAATGCAGGCTGATCAGCTCTCAGCTCGAGACTAAGGAACACCTGATCTCCCGAGCTATACTCTGTTTCACAAACTTTTGGCAGTGTTGTGGAAGGTACGGGCGCTCTCTGCTAATCATGGCAGAGCGCACTACACAAGTGTGTTCCTATGCACATATTGTGTCCGTTAATTCGACTGGTGGCCCCATCTGTGTGGCAGTGGGTGTACTATTCTAATTACGTTTTGATTTTTGTGGCAGATGGCACTTGGTACCTTTTTGATACGTTTTTCTTATTGTCAGATCGGATGACCAGGGTTGCCCTACCACAGTGGTTTAGAGGCTAAGGTGCTCTACTGCTGACTCGCAGGTCCCGGGATCGAATCCCGGCTGTGGCGGCTGCATTTTCATTGGAGGCAAAAATGCTCTATATCTGTGTGCTCATATTGAGGTGCATGTTGAAAAACCCCAGGTGATTGAAATTTCCAGAGCCCTCCACTATGGCGTCTCTCACAATCATATGGCGGTTTTGGGACGTTAAACCCCACAATATCAATAAATAAAGGACCAGCATTGCAATGAAAGTGGCACATTCTCTTCTATTTATTATCCTAACCGGTTCCTGTGAGTTCTTGTCACGTTCCACTTTTTTACTTGTTTATGCAGTTTGCATACGAACATCTAATTCAGGCATTGAATCAACAAACGAAGGATTGATTGGCTCAAACAATCAGAAGCTTTATTTTCACTTCTCAGTGGTCGCTTGCTTCATTCCTAGCCATACCAGAGCATCAATATCTTCAAGCTTAAACGTCCTGTTTTTTGCTGCTACGAAGTCCTCCACATAGCTGCAAACAAGCTTTACGGGAGTCCATCTGGCAGTGGTTGGGAGGTAAATGCACACGAGGTGATCAGCAACCTCAGCAATGCACTCCATACTTTATAAGTGCCACTGCAGATGGGGTTTCGAGGACCAGCCGACAAACCAGGTCAACGGGCTTTGTGCGTAGACAGGACAGTGCCATCAGTCCACACTCGACTATATGCGTATGACCGGCCTTGACCCACGTTTCGTCGGTGGAAAAGAAAAAGATTGGCCTGCTCTGGCGTCACAGCTCCTCTATTTGGCGCAGATATTGGTGGCGACTCTGGACAATCTGCGTCGCTTCTGTTAGAAGGGCGTTCCAAGAGCGTTTCTGGTTTGTGAAGGCAAGCTTTTTTCAGACCATCTGCACTATCATCCTGGACAGAGTCAGTAGCGTCTCATCCTCTTTGAAACACTGCACCACTTTGGCGATAGCAAACATTTAGCTTTTCTCAGAAAAGCCATGCACCACTCTTAGCAACAGGTGGAGGCCAAAATCATACAACTTTTTCATCCGATCACGACATTTCCCTCTAGAACGCTTCTTTGCTGGGAGGACTTTGCTGGCGTCCCACGTCTGTGTTTTCCACTGATACAGCATTTGCTCACTCATTCTGGTCAGTTTGCAGTTCTCTTAATGAGTGCATGCACACTTGCACTATCTCCGCACTTGACGCAAAGCCCTTCAAAAACACTGAAAGCTACCTGCATTGCCAGCTTAGAAAAACGAAGCCCATTCGAAGGATGGCTCAATGGTCAGACATCTTGCACAGACACAACCAACTCTGATGACGTCTTGTTTCTGATAGGCAGCGCATCACCCCGACACAACAACCATCGCAAAGATGCCTTCATGCAGGCTTTCGGTTTAATAGTCTCTGTTGATTAAAACACTCTACACACTTTTAAAAAAACACTCCTAACGATGTTTCTAACTTCTGTGGGTATAGCTTGCAAAATAGAACTGGACAGCTAAAATATTTTAGGGACTATTTGCTGTGCCTCTACAGTCCTGATTGGACGAGAGAGCTGTACCTTTGGCTCCCCTGGCAACAGATTGTGAAACGAAGTATAAGGCATCAGCAGCCACTCGCAGTTTACTGAACTTAGAAGAGGCCACTCACAGACCTTCGCCGACCGATTTCCTGGCAAATGCGCCCACGTGTCTAGACAGAGGGACAGTATTGAAAAAAGGTGGGGGTGGTAGTTTGAGGTGAGACGATCTTAACAAGGGTGCTACTATGTCAATGCAACCAAAGTCTGTAGAGTCGTGAAAGTGAGGAATTAACCACTGAGCCACCCTGGACAAGCTGGCAGACTGGTCTGGTAATGTTGCGGCTTCTTGGGCCCCAACCTAGCCTTCGTCAGACTTGGTTTCTCCATTTCTCCCCCTTTCAGAATAATAAAGTCTATTTTTCCTTCTCCTGTTGAGTCATGCACCTCAGGGCTTACCATCAAGTTTTGCGTCCATCCATCTGTAAAGTGCCAAGAGTGAAGCCAGGAAGGGAGGTACATGGCTTACGCTTAGCGATATTAGAGTTCATTGCTATATTATACGCGAGAAACGAGTGGCTAACACTGCAGGCTATTCACGAAATGTATTTGCTAGAGTGGTTACATGCTACATGCTACATGCAGGCTGCTGGAATGCATATCGTCGTCGCGCACCTGCGTGTGCACATGACAAAGAGGACAAAAGTCGCTTGCTTCTCGAGCTCGGAGCCGGACTGGCTGCGCTGCAACCTTTCTTGAAATATATTTTGTGAATGGCCTGCAACAAAAGTGACTCGTTACTCACGTAACGAATTTGGTGGAGGTGCGTGGTATTCACAAAATATAATTGCAAGAGCAGTTGCAGCGCTGGCCAGAGTGGCTCCTAGCTCGAGCACCAAGGCACCTTCCTCCCTCTCGTCGGGCGCACGCCCGCGTCTCGACAGTATGCATTCTGGCAGCCTACACGTAGTAATATATATATATATATATATATATATATATATATATATATATATATATATATATATATATATATATATATATATATATATATAAATATATATATATATATACAGAAGAATAACTTCGGTTGCCGCAAGGTTATAAATATGAAAGTAGGTGCGCTTTCACATAACAACTGTTTATTGTGCCGACGTTTCGACGAGAACCCCGTCTTTTGCGTGCGTATTATACCTTGAAAAAGACGGGGTTCTCGTCAAAACGTCGGCACAATAAACAGTTGTTATGTGAAAGCGCGTCTACTTTCATATATATATATATTTATATATATATATATATATATATATATATATATATATTCATGAAGAGCAATAAGAGACAACGCCTGTTCAGTAGGCCGGCTGTTCTTATTCTGCTCTTTGTCTTTTTTCTCTACATGCTAGCTGAGCGTGAGCCCGTGCCCGAGCCCCGCTCAGTCTTCCTTACACTCGGCTCCGCTGCGAGCATGCAATCCGACCGAAATTGACTCTCTGGTGGCGTTGACCATCGCTTCAAAGGTGGCATCATTCAGAGGTCTTGAGCTCTGAACTACCAAAGATAGAAGAAATGCCTCTAGCAGGCGACATTGGCTGCCTCAAGGAGGCTGGTCACACTTAACTGCGAACCATGCCTCAAGCAGTCAGCTTTGGCGTTTGCATGCTGGATGGCCTCCTGATGAAAAGCTTTCTGAATGGTGACACTAGCTGTAGCACTGCGGTCGGTATCAGCGACAGGGTCTTAGCAGGGCCACATGCTGAGTATCCCGAAAAGGCATTGTTAGCGGAATGGTTCCTGGCGGACAGCATTGCCAGTGCCATGGTGGACAATCAAGCTTCCGCCCGGCTGCATCCTCAATGGACACTACTTTGCCATCAAATGCACATAATATATCTTCGATGTCAGCAGCAATGTTACTATCTTTTCAGCATTCATCAATGAGCAATTCTTGAACAAGACGGATGGTCACTGCAAAGATGTGGGGATTGTTGAATATGAAGCTATTGTTGAGGCGGCCTTGTTGTGGATCACATTGTCGTCAGGTAAAATGTAACTTTGCATGTGGACAGCCTTCCCATGCCCGGCCAATGACTGTGGTGACGGTCCAGCTTATTGCGAGGGAGCTGACGCCATCACACTGTCGGCCGATGCGTTCAAGCACTCTCGCACTGGCCTGCTTGGACGCAGGCTCACCAACTGTTGTGACTTGGAGACAGATTTGGTCAGTGTAAGTTCGAAAGTGGGACACAAAGGAGAGTTTGGGTCCTCTGCAGCGAAACCCGCCTTTCGGCCTTTTTCGGTGTTTGTCGTGGGGTGTTCCGGGAAGCTTACTCGAAGGTGTTGACTAGACACAGATGTACAGTCATGGCACTGCCCCTCAGGAACTCTGTATCTGTGAGACAGAACGCTGGTGCATGGTGCAGCTGTAGCGTCGGGATGCGCCCAATCTTTGTCAACGAGGGAGAGAAGTGTGGTAGAGGCCTTAGTGCTACTGTCTATGCTGTGCATCTCACAGCTGGTGTCCGCAATTGACAATGAGTTAGTGAAGGCGTAGTTGCAGTTAGTGAAAAGTGGGCGAAACAGACTGGTCAACTTATAGCGCACTATTCTGACCAAGATCGCTGCCTCACAACCTGGTAGCCATGCCAGGCCTTGGCAGCTCTGCGAAGGCTGTCGATGGCAACTGCCTATTTCCGATATTCCAGCCAGGCATGGAGAGTGCCAAGTGCGTCCACTGTCTCGAGCCACCCAAAGACGTCCTCCTGGATTCTGAAGTACAATGTTAAAATGCGCCCTGCCGCGGTGGTCTAGTGGCTAAGGTACTCGGCTGCTGACCCGCAGGTCGCGGGTTCGAATCCCGGCTGCGGCGGCTGCATTTCCGATGGAGGCGTAAATGTTATAGGCCCGTGTGCTCAGATTTGGGTGCACGTTAAAGAACCCCAGGTGGTCAAAATTTCCGGAGCCCTCCACTACGGAGTCTCTCATAATCATATGGTGGTTTTGGGAAGGTAAACACTACAAATCAATCAAATCAATCAATCAATGTTAAAATGCGTGGAGCCGGCGATGGCAGGACGGCGGTTGAAATTCCCAAGTGTGCCCACGCCAAGCAGCCCAGTTGCTCCGATAGCTCCGTGAGAGAATGCTAGAGCGCACGGCGGGTCTCAGGTGAGCTGGCCTCAAGAATTTGTGCGATGGCAGCAGTTAACAAGATCTTGCTTGCGCACAGTGCTGGTAAGGTGGCTAGATGAAACCTGGAGCTCAACTCTATCAAGTGATTAGTTGTGACCCGGAAAAAGCTCGGCAGGGCTTTCTGGCGAACCGCGTGCAGAGCCAGGGGTGAATGTAAACATTTGACAGATGTCTGTCTGCTTGGGTATGAAAACTGGAAAATAATTTAAACTCCAAGCAAAAGTATGTAAAGAAACACGACATTTCGGCACCGACTTGGTTCCTTCCTCAAAGGCGACTGTGCCTACGTAGCAGCGGTGTCTTCAAAGCACTCGCGGGGCGGTTCATGACCCCTCTCTCAATCTCCCGTTTTGCCGTGGAGCGCAGTCCGTGTGTATACACTGGGGGAAGGGTTCCAAGAGAGCGGTTGATGTTATGGGAAGTTCGCTGTATATGCTATGACTCAAGCAGTAACCTTCTCCTCCCGTTAGTCTCGCTTTCAAGGATGGTCATTGTGTCGAAATTTATCGGGTGTCCAACGTCTTCGCATGCTTGGCGACAGCACTGCGCTTTTTGTAGAGTTTCCGCACGTCGTTGGCGTGTTGTTCGAGTCGTTCCGGTAGGTTTTTTTGTATCGCTTATATACAAAAAAGGGCGCTCAGCACACGGAAATTCGTAAATTACACCGGGGATCCTGTCCATCGTTGGCAGGTCCTTTGGGCGGGGAAGGAGGCGGCCCAGCATACATGAAGTGTGCGATGCGAACCCCCCCCCCCTTTTTTTTTTGAATACCCGTGCCAACATCTCGCTGGTTCCCTGGACGTATGGGACAGGTATGCGTTTCGGAGGGCTGGCTGATTGGGTTTTTCGTATGCTCTGTTGCTCTGCGTGGCAGCTCGAAGGAAGCTTTTTGGGTATCCAATTTTTCTGAAGTCCGCATTACGCGGGCCTCTACTTTCTTTCGCTCTGTGTCATTAGAGCTTATGTTCTTGGCTCTCCGAAATAACGTGGTCACAACCGAGGCTTTATGGCAGGCGGGCATGAGAAAAGGGCAGACATAGGAATAGTCTCCCAACCACTTGGCTGGTAATTTGCCTTGAGGCTACCCGGTTTCGCTCTGGTTTTTGAAGCTGAGCTGTCATCATGGCAATGCGAAAACTTCCGATGAATGAGAACAAGGCGGTAATAATTACTGATTCGTTTTCGGTATGCACAACTCTTACAACTTTTCATAACTCTCGTGCTATAATGACGTTACGATCTTTGGTTCCGTCTCATCTGAAGTGCCTGAAGTTAGTATGGGTCCCACATCACTGAGGATTAACATTAAATTAAATGGCCGGCGCTTTAGCCCGCTTAAGGCTAGACCTCTCAATAGTTCAGGTTTCCCCGGTGGTAGAATACTTCACTACAATTAAGTACAGAAGATTAGCTATTCACACAGATAGGATGGAAGCAAGTGTACGAAATAGAATCATCTAAAATATCCATGGATGTTGCAGCGAAGCAATTCTCGACAATCAGAAGTGACGATCCACAGATTTTGATGCCCCATCCCCCTATCAAACTTTTAGCTGTACAGGGCTCCTCTGACGATATCATCCCTCAGCCGATTCTGCGGAGAACTGGAAAATATTACGCATTACTTTTTGCGATGTTCAAGATACTCTCGTATTCCAAGACGACTTCTCATTACTCTTTTTTAAATTAGGCTTAACCTCATCGGAGGAAAATATTTTGAAGCTTCAGTGCCTCAGGCTTGGGATACTGCCACAGGGATGCCTTTGATACCATGTGTAATTTCATTATAACTACTCAACAAGTACCATTTTAATCCGGTATTTAGAATTCTTCGAAATTTCAATGAGGTAGTACCTAAGTTTTCAAAAATTGTTTCCAATAAATTAGTACGACAGTATGAAATACAAGCTCAAAAGCATGATACTTGTAGTTTAAAATAAATATATTACATACTATTGCCATTTTTTAAATTTTTTATTCTCCTATTATACCTAAAATTAAAACTCTCAACCTCGCATTCATGGCCAATCCACCAAAATGGGTTCGAGCATTGTGTCTCATTTCTCCCTAACAATAGCGCACTTGCGAACTACTGACATGGACATTCCTGCGTTTACTACACTTCGAAGTGGACAACTGCTCTCCGGCTCGCCTTCAACCACGGACCGCGTACAAACAAGCTTCCACGTCCGCTCCGCACTACGACTGCAGTGAGGCCATTACCCGAAGCTTCTCCTTGATCGCTCAAGAAATCAAGACATCTGGGTTTGGCGACGCCTCCCTTGGATCGTTCAACAAGACCTAGATTACGTGTTTTCACGTATTTAAAGATGACCCTACCAGCTGGGTAAGCGTGATAACTCGGTTGCCATTAAATACTCGTGGAGTGACACGATCTAGAAGTCCATCGCTGAAGAACGTTTGCGAGGATCTGCCTAAGCATGTCATCATTTTCAAAGCAGCGCATACGCTACATGGGCAACATAGAGCGCGACGCTGATGTCAACGTTTGCGGTCATGCCGGCAAGGTGCAACTAAGAATGTCGCGACTCACATCTACGACACGCTGGTACTTCCACACCCCTGCAATATACAATGAACCTCCTCTGCAGCCTGCAGTACATCAGCGACGGGATCCATGACTCGACGCACACAGCCGTCTTGTCATCCTACACCCACCCATTCGAAACCTTCCCTTTCGTACGCCAGACAATCGGGTTGCAGGACACGTCTCATCGCCGAGCAGCTACAGTTTGTCCAACGAAGTCGCCTTCACCTGGACGTGGATGCTGTGTGTGTGGGAGCATCAGGCATGGGTATAAAAGCTGCACACAAAGCCAACCTCAAGTCATGCAATCTAAAGCACGCCCACTGCTCACCCTCATGGTTCACACTGACAGCATTTGTGCACTGACGGCTGTCGTCGAGCGCAGCATAAATCATTGCTTCATCGCCACACCCCAGAACACCTTCATCCCTGGACTGAGCCACCACTGCGGGGCCTTTGTGGCAACGTACTACCAGGTCGGTGCCCTGAACCTGTGGCTGACATCGAGGCCCGATGCAAGTTCTTGTACTCGGTGCCCATCTTCGACGACCTGCCCAGAGACATGGTCTTAGGGGCCAACTACATTCTCTCCGGCGAAGTGCTGCTCACGGTTGAAAGAAGCAGCATCAACCTCCATTCTGTGGCTTTAAGTGTGCCTCCCACTCAACCTCAAGGTGAGCTGACGACGCTACTTGCACATACGGCTGTACTCAAGTGGCACGCATCGCTCTTCGCTGATACTACTTATCAGCTTTTCGAAACTAGCGTGCTGGCATCATATTACTACCGACAATGACCTGCCGCTGTCCATACTGTTACGTGAATATGCCGAATGAGAGCGGATTGTAATTGACTAGCAGGCGCAGGAAATGCCTGCCGCAAACATTATCAGACAATCTTATAGCCCATGGGCAGCATCTGTTGTCCTGGTCCGAAAAAGGACAGCAATATCTGATTTTGTGTCAACTTCCGAAAGCTGAAAAAGCACAGTATACCAGACTCGTACCCCCTGACACCAATTGACGATGCTATTGGCGCTGTACAAAACGTGAGGGTTTTTCCCTCACTAGACTTGAAAGCAGGGTATTTACAGATCAACGTGGTCGAAGAAGATAAGTTTAAGACAGTGTTCTGAACATCATCTAGCCTGTACGTGTTTAACCGAATGCGGTTCGGTCTGCCAACTGCCCCAAGCACATTTCAGCGTGCTATGAACACAGTGTTGGGCACACGGAGAGACTGTGCATACATTGTTTATCTCGACGACATTATAGTCATCGGGAAAACAAAAAAAAACAACATCTACAAAATCTCGATACAAATCTGCAGAGGCTGCGTAACACCGGCTTTTGTCACAACTGCCACCAGTGCCACTTCGGGTTGACTACGATATCTTCCCTGACAAGTTTTCTGGGGCTGATTTTGCAGGCCACAACCACTGTCTTTAAGTGCTACGCACTCTATGCGTTCATTTGACTTGGTGACAGCTCAGTTACATGCTTCACCTTTTTGACTGTATTTTTGACGTGCTTCATCTTTCGCGTTGTGCTTGCGTGTGCAGTTTGGTCTAGCTTCCATATGCAACCATGGCGTATCTTTGCCATCTGCCGATATTATTGCGATGGTACTGACCATGAGAACTGTTTGCATTGGGCACTGCTTCAAGACAACGACCTCGACTGGCGAATGTCGCGCAAGTGAGTTCGGTGCAGCGATGGACATTTCAGGGGAGAGCGGGAGGCCTTCGCGTATTGACGGCACAAACTGAGAACTCTGTCTCACGCGTTTGTGAAGTTGAGCGCATCGTGACCCAACTGGCTGCTATACAGACAACGATGCAGGACCGAAATGATCGTATTTTCACCGAAGCGACCTATAAGCAGGACACTGCTCACCAACACAACGCTGCATGCCAAGCACATATCCATAGGACAATCGTTAACCCGCAAGTCATACTTGTTTGCATCAGCACACTGTGAGTTAAAAAGCAATTGAGCGAAAACCCGCTCGATTTCCCTTGCACTGTTTGCAACCGTTGTAGTTTAAGTGTGATTAGCGCGATGCTCCGGTGAGTGCACTGTCTACTGAAAGTGTATACTGGTCGTGACTTGTTCATTGTTGTGCTGGAGAAGATGTGCCAAGAAGTATGAACAAGGGTGCATAAGTATCTAAGCGTACTGTACTCACTAAACAGCAATAGACACTATATATCGATGTGCAATGAACATTGAGCTGCTTCTGTGAAGACCCGTTTCACTTTGGTGTGTTATACCGATTCCTATATCAAAGGCATCAATCACATTTTTCGATCCGCGTTTGGTCTCTTTCCACCGGTTGCATGAATATCCACAACACTGGTCGGTGGAGGGAATGACGATTCTGCTGATGACGAAAGTCGAGAATTGCAACAGCTTACGGTTTTTGCAGGCTTCACCAAGCTTAGTTCTTTAATAGAACAAATGCCTTATAGGTCTTGTATAAAATGCACACTTTTTTCCTGTTCTTAAGAGCGGCGGCGGACGCCGCGCTCATGTTGCTGCGTCGTTAGCAGGCAGGCATGCAGGCAAGCGAACACACCATTCGCAGTGCCACCGGGTGTCTGTTCGAACGCAAGGGAAGAAAAAAGGCAAAAATTAGTTTCTGGTAAGACGTAAAGCTGCTTTGAGTGTGTAAAATATAATTTCAAGTTATACATCTATGTCTTCAAGCTAATTAAATGCACCTGCAAGGATTTCTCCTTCTACCAGTAGGGTGACCACATTGCTGTTGGGTGACGCTGGCAGTAATTTTTTGCCGACTTTCATTATCAAGTTAAAACTATAACTTCTTTTTTACGGACAAAAGCCTGTTTGTCCCTGCCGATGTGATGAACTATCTTCTCATCAATTCCAAAAATTTTTCTGAGTCGTAGACAGTCCTTTTAAATTGTCTTGAAAAAAACTTTGACTCAATCAATGTGCGCAGCATTGTCTACAGTCAAGCCCACATATAACGGCCCCACTTAAAACGAAATTTCGCTTAAAACGAACAATATCCGCGTTACCGTGAAAATATACATTGGTTCAAAGGCACAAAATCGCACTTAGAACGAACGTCTCCGAGCGCCGCTGATCGGTTACAGCGAACTGAATCAGCGGTCTGCCGACTTCCTGGTAAACCAATTTCGACCACCGATCAAGCATCGGCAAGATGCCCATACATTCTTATTGCTAAGCACCGACCCTGCCTCCACGCCCCTCTAGTTACCGCTCTCCCCGACCGCTTTTGTTAAGCATCCCTCCATCCTTTGTCTCCCCAGCTAGTCTGAGCATTCCGCATCACCAGACGAGGCACGTGTTTTTACACTGCCGCCGACCTTTCGAAGACCAGTCGACCATCTACCCCGTTTTTGATCGCTGGTACTGTCGTTCACGTCGGCGGCCTGGAGTGACCAGACCCTTTGTCAACATCATCGGCAACCAACTGTGTCCGATAGTCTGCGTCAAGTGCATGCGCGTACGCTACCACACCGACTTTGATCATTTGCAATTCGTTTCGTGTTTAGGACTTGTTCTCGCTCACTTCGCACTCAACTCAGCGTGCATTCCGCGCGCGTGCGGAATCGCGAAAATCGCTGTTAATTTGCGCAGAACGAATCACAAAATATCGAAGTCCGTGAGGCCACGCAATCCCGCAGGTGCAACGAAACGATTTTTTGACCGCCGCCGCCGATTCTTCGAACACCGCCGAGCGCACCAATTCAGGCGGCCATGCACTCTTTTCAAGTTTTTCTATGTGCGAGTTTCGCGGACCTTTCAAGCAAGCTACCCAACCTGCCTCCTTCCCGTGTGTTTTGGTTTTCAAAGTCGCCCTCCCACCGCATCCTCCCCTCTCTTTATCGCAACTTTTTGCCCTTCTTTCACAAGTCTACTCTTTTCTCTTGATCACAACCCCTTAGCCCGTCTCCCCCACTACTCGACGCCCGCCACGCTGGCTCGAATTAGTTTCGTTTTCTGACTGGAAACAAGCCCAGAGCTGTTCCACACGTTCTGGCATGTGTGTCGCGTGTGTGCGTCTTGCTCGCTCTTGGTGTGCGTGTGTGGTTATAATGGCTGACGGAAGGACTAGCACGCTTTTTTTTCCTGCCGCTCAAGAAAACGTCAAAAGTGTGACCGCTTGGTTTGAGCGTAATCCGCGCGTTAGGTGCCGCGTTGCAGAGCACTTGCTCATAGCTGTTGGCCATCTGGCAGCCACTTCGCCGCTTCAGGCAACCCGGTATTCAGCTGTGGAGAAAGTGAATATTTCCTGGGCGGTGGTGATGGCTACATGCACCTAAAACTGTTTTCGTGAGACTGACTTCGTTGCCGTCGAGCCCGATGCCAAGCCTGAAGCTTCCGAACAGGACCCCTGCGGTGACGATTTGTGGCAGCGCATCACCGACTCCGACCTAGAAGAGCGAGACATTTGTTGCGATGGTTTAATTACAGCCGAAGATGATGCCGACACTGCGGAACCTTGCACGGATTAGGGCATTGTGAATGAAGTACGTAGCGAGCGCAGTTTGGAGGAATCGGATTGCGAGAACGACGAAACTTTGGAGTCAGTGCCTCATGCAGCTTATGCCACAGGTCTCGACGAACAAGTACCCTGCCGTTTTAAATAAACTCAAGACCGCCCTTATCACTTCTGAAATTCGAAACACGTACATCACGGACTTTTTGGGGCATAAAGAGTTTGTGTTTTCACTCACAACTTTTTTTAAAAGCTGTGTTTAATTTACTACGAACTTCGGGATACAGCAAACGAATGCCGCGTCACGCTCAGGTTCGTTATAAGCGGGCTCGATTGTATGTAGTTTACATTAACACGCTGAGTAGCAAAAACCCGACCTCAAAAGGAACACATAAACAGGATGGGTGCCCTTGCTTCTGTAGACATACTTTACGTCTTATTATGACTATGAAGAAACCTAGCCTTACCAATTTTATTAACAAACACTAGCCTTACCACTAATAGTAACTGAAGGTAACTTACCGGTGAAAGCACTTTAACATTGAGCTTGTGCAAGACATGGCGATTGAAAGCTTTGAAAAGCCCACTTGAACGGCAACCGGGTACCTGAAGGAGAACATGTATACACAACTGAAACACTTCTATCAAAACCATTAATCAAGCTCCTTGCGATGGGTGTTCAAAACAGTTAACTCCATGCAGGTGGCACGTCAATGGTCTCACATAGCCTTAATTCTGTAACTGGAGTATCAAAACACAGCCTCACGCAAAATTAACTTTTAACCACGTTTCATTACTTACTGTGAACCTTGCTATATTTAAAACATTATAGCATGCCTTTTGAATCGAAACTTAAATATTAAGGAGAGATGCGATTTGAAAAAACAAACAAAAAGTTGCTTTAAATTTCATTGCCTAGGGGAATGAAATTTTCGCTTTGTGTATAGGCTTTTATCAGATATTAGCTTCCTTTAATGCTAGACTATCTAGTGAGGCTAGTCTAGCTGTCTGTTGGGGGAATTAGAGGGTGTTCCTGGGGATCTAATAGAGATCAACAAAGTAAGGCGGACACATGAAGCTTATACTGTGCTGAAGAACAAACACATCCTATGCTAGCATGAACTACAGGTTTTACCGCTCACTTTAATTCAAGTGCCAGCTTAAATATACTGTGAACATTGAAATAATCTGAGCATCGAGCTATTTATTCTTTGTGGCAAACATTTATTCCAAGGCCCGAATCAATCAGGCTGCATACCAGTGAGTTTATTCCAAGTGCCACCGTGTTTATTACAATTGCCAATGACTTTAATTCAGGTGCCAATCAGTTCAATCCATGAACAAAAAGCAGAATACGGGGTGTAAAAATGGCAGTGCAATTGAAATGCAGTTCTTGCAGTAAAAAAGACAATCCTTGGAAGGTAGAATAATCATTAATATTGGTATTCGCCGATAGTGTTCGTGAATAAAGAATTACTGCCGTGGTTTGCTTGAGCCGTGTTTGAAGTGCTTATACTTTGCTATGTACAAGTTTGTAGAATAAGTGCTTTGCCCAGGTGGAATAACTTTATTGTAAACAAGACGAAAGAAAAAACAGGAACATAATAAAGAATATTTTACAGCGCAATGAAATTCAGTGTTCGTCACTAAAGCTCATAATTGGCTTTGCCACACACTACAACATTTTATAATCGGGACAAGTTATATAATGCGAAGGACAAACTATGTTTATTGGAGTGCCGGAATGCATACCAAGATATCGCTAATCTGGCTGTGAGCAGTGATGGGTAAAAGGCAGCTACATAATCAAGAAATTATGAGGCCATTGCGAGGAAGAGCGATTTGGGGATAATTCATCCTGCAGTACGCATAAACGTAAACTGATCATTCCGATGTGGCCAATGGAAGTTATATTTTACACTATTCTTAGCTCTTATTTTTTATTCAAACAAAATTAGGTGCCATTTGAACATTACTGGTAATCATTGAAACAGTACTGGTTGTTTGTTTGGCTTGGTAGCTTGGTGGCGTACTTAACCAACGCGATGGAATGAACACACAGGAAATGAAATGATACGAACGCGCATTTGTTCTTGGGCCTAACTTTCTTTATTTCTGTATGCATTTTTATTACGCCACATTATGCCTCTCTCATCGCACATTGGAAGCTTGCGAATTTAGTGTAATCCCTAAACTATTTGTTCTGTCCTTTCTCTCTCTCTATCTACACACACAAACGCACACACACCGTTACGTTTGGCCTGGCAATTCACCTGGGCCGACGCCAATGTGCGTAAGCCGGTCTACTAGGAAGGCTTTCGACCCCATCGGCGCTTAGTCTGCAAGACGCTGTCCGGTAGACGTTCCAGGAAGCAGTCGGGTCTCCACGAAAGCTTCGCGAAACAAGCCTTTTGTTGAACGGGCTCGAACAGCAGGGGAACGGCGCCACTGTGGCGGGTCTCATTGTCAACCTCTTGACTCAGCTTTTGTCATCTACGCGAGGCCATATCAACATACCGACAGCCCGGAAGCGTGGGAACGCGTCGAAGAAGCCGTTCATGGGGATCGAGCGTTTGGATGGCCTGAAGCTGAAAGCAGCATGGACTGCTGCTGACGTTCGGGTTAGTGGCCTTCTCCCCGGATGAGCTCAACTTTCCCTCTCCGGACTCCACCTCCTCGCCCTGTGGTGCCTTCAAGTCGTGGGCCGGGTGCATCTTTGTGTGGTGCAGATAGTATAACGCACCAATTACCAGCATGTGGGGTGCAGCGCAATTAATGCGGCTAATGTAGAGCGCATAGCCAGTTCCCAACCCGTCAACTAAGGAAGCTGATCGATTCTGCGAAGGCGAACGCGGAAGACCCAAGCGCGGGAAAGAAAATAGACTTCTTCGTTCTCACGGTTCACAAGCAGAGCAGTCAAGGTCGCCCCGTTCGGGATTAGAAGAGGAAAGCTTACTCAGAAAAGCGTCTGGCATGAGGCAGGTCAGGCGCCACCGTCTGAGTTTAAGCCATTGTTGGCAGGCACGCGTGTCATTGAGAATGACATGGAGACGCGAGCACTTGGCTGACAGAGACATAGTGGCGGCAGGAAAACAACCATAATCTGCCCCACTGTTGTTGGGATGTCGGGGCGCCTCGCTGTCGCATGCACACCTGGTAAGCGCACGGAGCCCAACGGTGTACCCACCGCTCTTAAGGAGGCTTCTAGGAAGCAACAATTAATGAGAGAACTGACGGGGCTCGAGCGTGAGAACAGCCGCTCACGCAAGTCATCCGATGGAGGCAGCACTAGTAATGTTGGGCAGCACGACCTGGCATGGGAGAGAGTGTCACATGCGGAGAACCTATCCCTTTGCGTGTTTTATTTGGTGACGAGGTTTTTACAAATGTAGTGCCTTTTATGAAAGTGTTTCTGTGATTGGTTGTGATGATGCGAGTCCCAACACGTGATTGGTTTTTGTGAAGACTCTTTGTTCGACCAAGGGTTGAAAAGAGGATGTTTGAATTTGAAATGTGGGCGGAGGTTCGGGCTTGGACTCGGGCAGTCGCCTGAGGCTGCAATAAAGCGTCTCTTCACCGGACTACGGCCCTTCCTTCGCGCAGCTACCGTGCACTCGAGTCATCGAGGGGACCCATTCCGAACCTCAAACATCTTTCCTCCTTAGCTAGTGTTTAAGCTAGTAGAGGAGGAGGAAAGTAAATGGTGCGTTCCTGTTAACATTTGACCGTTTCGCCCAGCCGAGTGGTGCAATATCTGCACCCTTTCTGGAGGGTGGACCACAAAGACTTCGTCCCTTGCTTTGTGGCAAGAGTGATAACCACCTTCTTCGTACGGCAGTGACGGCGGGCTATAAAAGCCAAAGCATTTTTGTAAATAATGCCGAAACCTGCACAGAGTCATGTGCGGAATCATGAACTGAATCTCTGTTGCACATAACGCGGGATCTTATGGATCTCTGTACACTTCCTATCTTTCTTCTATAATGCAAATAAACTGCAACAAGCGAGGTTACATAAAAACACAGGTTATTATTCGAGAAGCATTAGCCGCAACAAGCTGGTACAGGCAGGAACCCGGCAAGCACAAGCTACACATGGATGTAAATATCTTCTTTCACACTGGCACAGAGCTGGCGCCACTATGTTCCGGTACAATTACTCCCCGCGCAGAAAAGAGCCAACCTGGCGACCTAGAGAAATGATACGACAAGGGGGTCATAGCACGGTTTGAAGCCTGATATGTGTAGTGTTTCACGCCCATGGCAGCAATGGTCCGAAGGTGGCTCAATGGGCTCAACTTCATAGTTGACAGGAGATGTTTGTCGCACCACACAGTAGGGGCCATGGTATTTCGACGAAAGCTTCGGGGAAAGACCGGGAGGGGTAGACGGGACCCAGAGCCAAACCAACATTCCTGGGTTATAGTGGGCACTAGACGCAGAGGCATCGTGGTCAGTTTTCTGGTGCCATTTGTCTTGTGCAGTAAATGAACGAGAGAGTTGACGACACTCTTCAGCATAAGCAGCTGCTTCAGAAACAGGCGTCGCTTTAGAAACATCAGGCCTGTAAGGGAGAATGGTGTCCATGGAGCATGATGGCTCACGTCCGTACAGGAGAAAGAGAGGAGAAAAGCCAGTGATTGTTTGTGCCGCAAAGTTGTACGCGTACGGGACAAAAGGGAGCACTTGGTCCAAATTAGTGTGGTCCTCAGAGGCAAACATGGCAAGCATATTTCCAAGAGTACGATTAAAGCGTTCTGTCATGCCATTGGTTTGATGATGGTATGCCGAGGTTTTCCTATGGACAGTGCGACATGCCTTCAGCAGCTCGTCGATGGCGTTCGAGAGAAACACACGTCCAAGGTCGCTCAGTAATTCACAAGGTGCACCATGTAGCAAAATGAGAACGTGAAGAAGCAAGGACGCAACGTCTTTCATAGTGGTAGCAGGCAGCGCAGATGTTTCAGCGTAACGTGTCAAATGATCAATGGCGACGA
The DNA here is from genome assembly GCF_043290135.1 of Rhipicephalus microplus. NCBI lineage: Eukaryota > Metazoa > Arthropoda > Arachnida > Ixodida > Ixodidae > Rhipicephalus > Rhipicephalus microplus. The sequence goes on from NW_027464929.1 coordinate 107,006, forward strand.
TAATCCACCGGTTGCCTCTAAGAGTGTTGAGTAGAGAACCATAAATATCAATTCCGACGCGATCGGTCTTACTGGGCAGGTTAAGGGTTGCAAAGGGCCAGCAGTGCTGTGAGAAGGCGTCTTGCGTCGTTGCCACATGGTGCATGACCGAACGTACTGGCGAACGTGCCGATACATGCCGCGCCAGTAGTATTTTAGACAAAGGCGAGAGTAAGTCTTGAATACTCCAGCGTGGCCACACTGGGGGTCATCGTGAAAGGCAGCGCAGATGTCCGAGCGCAAATGACGAGGGATGACAAGGAGCCACCTACGGCCATCCGTAACGTAATTGTGGCGATACAACAAGCTTTCACGGACAGCAAAGTGGCTTGACGAGAGAGGGAGCGTGAAGTAGTTTCTGACGAGCTGTGAGAGAGGACGTCGAGCAAAGAATTGATCCAGGGATCTTTGCGCTGCTCGGATGGCATGCCAGTGATGCTCAACGATGACGAATCGCAGATGGCAGTTGGTAATCAGGCAAGGTCAGGAGGCAGTGGAGAACGGGATAGTGCATCGGCGTCTGAATGGCTGCGTCCTGAGAGATAAATAACACGGATGTCGTATTCCTGAAGGCGTAAAACCCAACGAGCGAGGCGGCCAGTAGGATCTTTCATGGACGCTAGTCAGCATAAGGCATGGTGATCTGTGACAACATGGAACTGGCATCCGTAAAGATAAGTGCAAAATTTTCCTATAGCCCAAATGATAGCCAAGTACTCCTTTTCCGTGACGGAATAGTTAGACTCTGCCTTCGTTAGGGTATGACTGGCGTAGGCGACAACATACTCGTTGCAGCCATTCTTGCGATGAGCAAGAATGGCACCGAGGCCATTCTCGCACTGAGGCCAATGATTTCTCTATCTGGGAACATTTCCTTCCAAAAGGAATGGCAATGCCACAACGTCTAGATTGGAGCAGTAGCTCTCAGCCGTGTACCCTGAAGAGAGGGCTGAGGTCATACTTTGTGATCACCCCCAGACAGTCAGTGAACTTAGGCCACTGGCAGCTACTCGACGTGTGTATCGCGGCATATATCTGCAGCAAATGAACAAGCACAGTTTATTAACAGAAAAATGGCCTTATGATACTGCAACATTTACGTGTGGAAAACAGTAGCGTGATAAGGTACTGACGGAGCCAATGATAGGCTTTTTTTTGTGTGTGGTTGCCTTGGTGACTTTAGGCGCTGGGGCCAAATGCTTGTAGTAGCTACTCATATACTTTATTGTGTCATGGGCATTATGAAAGAGATTCCAAGAGCAAAATGAGGTTCCTATAAAAATAGAGACGGTGACCTTTAGCAGACTAGGCCTGAGATGCCATAGTCACCGACCAATTGGCCTGCGGGCCAATTGGTCGGTGACTAATTTTACGGTCGGTGACCTGAGTCTACTGAGTTTTTCGGGCGTGCTTCCCGAAATCTGAGTAACTCGTGCATGAACTTTAAAATTGAAAGTCGCCTTCACAAGTTACCTCATGAGATGAAATAGATTTACGAAGAATTTTTGATATAAACTTGCTTAATAGACATAATTTTCATCAGGCGCACCAAAGAAAAAGGCAGTTAAAAGGGCCCTGCAACACTTTTTGGAGCATGGTCAGAAAATGCTGCCGATCGGTAGTAGAGGTTCCCGAAAACACGCGAGCCAAACATAATAGCACAGCATGCGGCCTAGAATTCACAATAAACTATCAAAGTCAGCTAAAAAGTGCTTCCTTATCTCTCGACATACCACGCAATATGCTCGAAAGTCACATGTAGTAAGCCCATCTATCAGCCATTGGCTGAATTGAACATGGAAAGCTCGCTTGTTACAGAGATCGGCGTGGGAGGTCGCTACTTGTCCACGCGTGCGCGTGTAATCACACTGAAAAAGCCGTGCATTCGAAGAACAAAAAGGAAAAAGTGCTCAAGGTCACGAGGCGCGCATGACGTGTTTTGTGTGCCCCCTCCCACCCCTTCCTGCTTAGCTTCTAGTGCTTTCGTCGGGATGAGAGAATGCGATTGCAGCATGCGACATACCTTTGTAACTCAACTCGCACTAAACGAATTCTTAAAATTTTGCGGCATTGAGTTCGTGAGGCAATAAGCTATTCCAGTGAATTCATTCCATGGTTACTTGAAAAAGTGTTTCAGGGCCCCTTCAAGTGTTTTAGAAAAGATTGTTTAGTGTTCTAGATAACACCGAAAGTTAGAGGTTAGTTCTCAGGGTCTTATAAACTCCAATGAATTACCTTCCCGTTAGATATCTTTCACACCTTTCATTACCTAAATGAAAAAAGATTTTGGCAATATTTAGCTGCTAACTTAGAATCAATAAAGTATAACCACGAACTGCACAGTGATATCACGGATAACTAGCGCTGCTGAAAGTAGCGGCTGAAGTTCGCAAAAACACGACTGCTTCTTGAAAGATTTTAAGCTTTGAAGAAGCAGTCGTGTTTTTGTGAATTTCACTGCTTTACAAACTGCATGTTCATGGGGCGCCAAACTTGTGTTCTCTGATCCCAACGAATCCTGAACGTGCACTCGTCCATGATTACCAAGCGTTTCCAGTGAGATGCAGACCAGTGGGCGCGATATTCAGCAAACTAGAGCCGCTTCGCCTTGTTCTCGGATCGCATGAGCGGCTTCCTGACAGCGGTTCGGCTTCAAAGTCCTGCTACGTAGAGGAGGCGTTTCATGGTTGTAGAAAAAACCTGGTCAAGTCCGTGCTCAGTTTGTACTTCTCCGACTGCACTTTTCAGCTGTTCTGCTACGGCTGCCACAATTTGCAGATATTTGTCCATTGTAGTCAGCCGGCAACGAGGCTGCTGAGAGGCATCTCCAATGCGTCCATCATTCCTGTACACTTGAATGATCCGGTTGACAATTGCAAAAGGACGGTTTTTCATCGCTAATATAGCACGTGGAGAATATTCTCGCAGGCGTAAACCTACAATACATCGTCTTTCTCCTTCCGGCACTTTCGGCATGGCCCTTCAATTAGGAGACAATACTGGAATGAAGTAATATCGAACGTATGCAGTCCTTTTATCATGCGGCGATAAAAAAAAGGAACCTTTGATGGCACTACGAATTAATGGGTCATAACAAATTACTGTAGTGGACTAATGTTGTAAGCCTAAAAAGATATAAAACGATAAGCGCGCCTTTTTTCTTAGAGACAAAAAGTATGAAGCTTTAATCTGCAACTGCTCACAGCAGTAAAAATTTGTCATCGGTGCTTGTTTGGTGCACTGATTACCCCATACAAGTTCCACTGAAAATTTGATTAGAATGTTTCTTAATTTGTCTGCCTGAGTGGTACGAAGAAACACAGCTGCTAGTAAGCTGTGAATAAGGGTAGAATATTGGCGATTTAAATTCTGGAGCACGTGAGAGCAGCGCAATTGGTAACACACCAATGTTATATCAGTTCCATAAGATTAACGAACTACTCACTATCTCTTGTTTACAGGTTAGTAAATAATCAAAATTTTCAAACATTGCAAGCTGTTATATCAGGCCTCACATGATATATTAATCACCAATTTTGCGATGTTAAGCTTTGGGCTGATCAAAAGCATTGATTGATTGATTGATATGTGGGGTTCAACGTCTCAAAACCACCATATGACTATGAGAGACGCCGTAGTGGAGGACTCCGGAAATTTCGACAACCTGGGGTTCTTTAACGTGCACCCAAATCTGAGCACATGGGCCTACAACATTTCCACCTCCATCAGAAATGCAGCCGCCGCAGCCGGGATTCGAACCCGCAACCTGCGGGTTAGCAGTCGAGTGCCTTAGCCACTGGACCACCGCGGCGAGCCCTGAACAAAAGCAGTCGTGTGAGCTGCAGAATATTATTTCTGTTACACTGAGCAGCTCAGCTCTGGCAGTGCCAGCGCGAAGTTTTGCTCGTGTAAGGGCCACGGTTTATTACTTGCACGATGGCTTGAAAAAAAAGCCACAGTGTCTGCGCTTCTTGAGAACCGCACAAACTGCTCAATTTGCATGCGTACGTAACAAGAGTAATGCTTGCTTCACCGCAAAGCAGCACCAATTTTGTCGAGCGACCGCACTCCAGCAGACGATGCGGCGAAAGCCCCGCCTACAGCTGTCTTTGAGCTTGCGCACCAGTTTCCGAAGCAGCCGGCAGAGGTGCTCCATGGAGCGCCAGCCACACGGCACGGTGTTCAGGGTAGAAGTGGACAGCTCTGTACATCCTTGGGACGACGACAACCCCGGACATAACAGTGGCGATGAGGAAGTGGATTTAGACCTGCGCTACGCACTGCCTTTAATATTAGATACCCGAATTCAACGACTCATCATGGTCATCGCGGTTTGGATGCCTACAGCTTTACTTCGTGGGTAACAACATTACTGATGCAGCAATTAAGAGAGCCAACCTGCTAATGCTGTGCGGGAAGCAGACGTACGACAAAGTCTGTGCCCTGATTCAGTCAGCCATTCCAGCAATCATAGACTACGACGACATTTTAACTGCGCTACAAAGATGCTATGACCCAAGGCCATCAGAGGTCTACAGCTTAGCCCGCTTCCAGCGTCGAGACCAACTGGAAGGCGAAAAAGTAAGCAACTACGTGGTGACTGACGGCAATTTCGGGACGTCGACTTCAGCAACTTCAGCTACTGCGCAGAAGAGAGGATCAAGTGCCAACCTACTAACACCAATACATTCACTTTGAATGTAATGTTGCGTGACCGCTTTTTGTGCGGACTGCGGGACGAAGACCTACAACAACACCTGTTCGCAGAGACGAGTCTCAGCTTCGCCAAGGCATACGACATCACCCAGCGAACGGAGAGCGCCAGTCACCAGCAGAGAGATGTTTGAACGTCGAACCGGTACAAGTGCCAGTCAGGAATCTGGCTATTCCAAAACTAGGCTCTAACAAGAAGAGAAACAGAAACAGGACGCTGTTGGCGGTACAGCAACGTGCACAAGGGTGCAACAGCTTAAATACAATTTGAAACAATTTTTGGCGCAGCAAAATGTTACATCTGGAGCACTAAAATCCAAATTTGGAGCAGGTTAGGGAAACAAATTCACACATCTTTTTATCATGAAATACATTTAAACCTGCTTATAACAAACCTTGATATAACAAATTCCTCGGTATAACTAAGTTTTTCTATTCCCCGCCGTTACTCCATAGAAGCACATGTATTTGTGACCTCTATGCAACAAAGTAACAGTGGTAGACAACCTTGATATAACGAATTTTCCCGACGGACAATCTAGGAATTTCGCTCTGCATTTTGTTACAAGCATGCATCTTCCGCGGCTGCCCCTCTGCCGACAAAGCACGAAGGGGCGCGCGCGCATCAGGCGAGGGCAAGCGCTCGTTATTGCGCGCAGGTGAGCGCGAGGCGGCTACACCCCACGAGCTGGCGTTGCTGCCGTTCTCGCCGCCGCAAGCGCATACGCAATAGTGCCCCCCCCTCCCCCCCCCCCCACACACACACTCCAAAAAAATAAAATAGGAAAAAAAAACCTTTGCGCGTTCGCAGTGCCACAATAATGCGCTTCCGGGACAACTTATCGTAGTGTCTTTGCTAAATTCTGAGCCGCCTTCATGTTTTCCTCAACGAGCTCTCTGGTTTTAGATAGTCTTTCTAACAGATCTAAAATGTAGCTGACTACGTGCGGGTCTTCTTCATAACCCTCCCACGAGTCTCTCAACAGCCGAAATGGAGATCTTAATGTCCCCCCCCCCTCCTCCTCATTATTCGCGCGGTAAAGTGCGCGTGTGAGATGAGCGTGCGGCGGCGCATCGTGACAAGCTGGGTGCCGAGCGCGGGCGGCTTTTTTTTCTTCCTTTCTTGAGTTTTTATATTGGATACGTACATATACGGTGAAGCACGGCTGCGGCAGCGACGGCAATAAATCAGTCGGGACTCTCCGCATAAATGCTATGGCAATACAAAAAGAAAAACAAAGACGTCGTCAGGGGCCACACCATGAACGCGCAGTGAAACTATGCACGGGCGCACGGCGTCGAAAACGAAAAGCGAAGGACAAAGACACAGATGCGGAAAACCACGAAAAACTATTCGATAAAGCGCCTTCCATATGCAGCGCAGCCCACGTATATGTGACACATGCCTGTGCACGCGCGCTTATCCTTCGACAGGTGAAATAGCACCTTCGAGTTTTACCGGAACGATTGCGTTTAGTTGCCGGGCGCACAAAGATTACTTGGCTCGCTGGAAAGGCGCCGTTCGCGAAAAGAGTGCGCCTTTCAAAAACAGTGAAGTAACAACTGGGGTACCTGTTAGTTGGCACTCAATCTGTACCCGTGATTACGTTTCGTGCCTCGTTTTAAACAGCGTGTTAAGTGTCGAGCCGTAAACATTGTTAGTTTGCTTCGTCCTGTTAATTGTTCTCGTGCGTCATTCGTGCCAGAGCAGCGCGTTTCACGTTTCAATCTGCTTGCTGTTCTTAGCGTTACATTGAAAGTTGTTGCTATTGCAGTCATTTATTGCTTCGCCCTTGCGGCGAAACTGTGACTTTTCCTACTTTCGGACAACCGTGTCGACCACACCGAGGGGATGTCAGATGACACGTTCATGGAAACTCTCCGAGACCACGGTGACGACGGCTCTTCGCAGGTCGACTGGTCACTTGCTTTCCCGTCTTGCTCAGCGCCGCCAGTTCGCAGGCTGGTAGCTTTTGCGATTAGCTGATTAGTTCTAGCAACACGACAGCGCAATGCAATGAACGCGATAGTAAAAAATTGTAATGGTATAATAAGTAAAGCTGCACCAACTCTTTTGGATCGGATATCACGTAACTCTAACAAAATGCTGGTGTGAGCAAATATGGCCTCTCCAAGGGGAAGTGCTCTTTCCACACAGTCTCTTCCAACACCACCTAAAGTCTAGGTGGTGTTGGTCTCTTCGCGCTGAAACGGCACTGATACTCGCCGAGATAGCAAGCGCACCAGCCATGCAACCACCCTTAAAATCCAAGTTAATTATTGCCACTCAAGCGATCCCCTCCCCCCTCCCCCACCCCCTAACCCCCACATTGTTTCACGCTAGTTCAAGAAGGGTGGTTTACTTTCTGTTTGAGCATTCGACGGCAGTTATCTTATGCATGTTATCTTATGCTCTTTCCAGGTGATAGGAAAGAGCAGACTCGTTTGATCTCTGCTTCAGCAGCGCTCGCGCGCCTTTACTCCCTCGTGAAATTACGATGCGCGGGGGCATCTTATCAATTTGGACTTGTTACGTAACATAGCGGCGATGCAAAAACTCTCCGAGTGTGTCCATGTAATTGATATTGCAATATTAATGCAGTTTTTTTTACTGTAAAATAAGTGTTTTCAGTTAGCTCTCCTTAAGTACCCCTTTTGTTTAATTTGCGCGTTTATTTTCCGAATTTTTGTACCAAACCAGCATATGATGAAATCCTCTTTATAACAAATTTTTTCGAGACTTTATCAGTTTCGTTATATCGAGATTTAACTGTATTAAACTTGGAGCAGTATAAATAAAGCTTAGATATTGAAAAAGAAGTATATACCATTCAGCATCCTTTAAATTATCCAGTGTGAATAGAGCCCTGCTATTTCAATGAACGCAGTATGATGAACTACCCCACTGAGCGAACAGTGATGAAGTTCATATTAGGATTTGCTGCACCTGTCAAATATTTTGACAGACTCTGCGATATTAAATATAGATCTGCCAAACTCGCAACTTTGAAATTTGAGAGATTCGTAAAACTGAGGAGTAAGGGTGGCGAAAATGTCATACACCATTCCACATGATTGCCAGTAGCTCATTTAGATGTCAGTTATTATACTAGTACTCAGAATTTTGCGGCGTACAAACTCATGAGTAACTTAGCAAAATGTGCAGTGTCCTGTCAATAACGCTAACAGCCCTTTCTAAATCTCAACACACACACACACACACACACACACACACACACACATATATATATATATATATATATATATATATATATATATATATATATATATATTGTCACGGGGTCGTGACGTGGCCGAAGACAGGAGACTTCGTGTTGGGATTTTAACTGTTTATTTGGGCGAACCTGTGCCCGGTAAACGGAAAATCCAATTACAGCAGCAGTCTCGCATAGATAGCAGTCTCGGACTGATAGCGGCGAACGGAGCGTCGGCCTTCGATCAACAACTGACAAGCGGCGAAGCGCGTCGGCATTTATACTCCCGCCGTCGAATGTTCTAGCGCTACCGCTGGCGGCGGCGTACGTTCCAGAACAATCTGTACCATTCGCACAGTGGGCGTGATCTTATCGAAATGATCTACTACAGTCCGGAACCCTCTCAAAAACTGCAGGCGCGGTTTGCGCTGAGAATCGTGTGGTGTTTTGGGACGATAACAAAAGCTTGGGAAATGGAACGTGGCATTGCCCCCCTCTGAAAAAGGCATCGTCTCGATGCTTTAACTAAAGATGAAGGTACAATAATAATGCAAGAAAGTACAATGAATAAATTACAATACAACAATAATACAAAAAAAGCACTGTTTCAGTTTGTTAACGCGCATGAAACGGCTTTAGGCGTGCGACATGGACGAGTTCAGGTCGCGATCGGCGTCGTTGAGAGTTCGTGATGCCGTCGGGGACAACCTCGTAATCAAGTGGGCCGAGACGTCGAACCACCCTGTACGGTCCGAAGTACCGTCGCAGAAGCTTTTCACTTAGTCCACGTCGGCGTATCGGCGTCCACACCCAAACACGTTCACCGGGCTGGTATTCCACGAAGCGTCGTCGAAGGTTGTAACGGTGGCTGTCGGTCGTCTGTTGATTCTTGATACGGAGACGCGCAAGTTGTCGGGCTTCTTCGGCGCGTTGAAGGTACTCGCTCACATCGAGGTTTTCTTCGTCGGTGACGTTGGGTAACATGGCATCGAGCGTCGTTCTCGGGCTCCTTCCGTAGACCAATTTGTATGGAGATATCTGCGTCGTCTCCTGCACCGCCGTGTTGTATGCGAAGGTCACATACGGAAGAATGGCGTCCCACGTCTTGTGTTCGACATCGAGGTACATTGACAGCATATCGGCGATCGTCTTGTTAAGCCGCTCGGTGAGGCCGTTGGTCTGTGGGTGGTACGCTGTCGTCCGGCGGTGGTTTGTTTGGCTGTATGCCAAGATCGCTTGAGTTAAGTCGGCAGTGAATGCCGTTCCTCTGTCGGCGATAAGGACCTCCGGGGCGCCGTGACGTAGGACGATATTTTCGACGAAGAACTTAGCTACCTCGGATGCTTTGCCTTTTGGCAGGGCTTTTGTCTCGGCGTAGTGGGTGAGGTAGTCGGTAGCTACCACGATCCACTTGTTTCCGAAAGCCGACGTCGGGAACGGCCCCAGTAGGTCCATACCAATCTGCTGGAAAGGTCGGCAAGGTGGATCTATTGGCTGCAGAAGTCCCGCTGGCCTTGTCGGCGGTGTTTTGCGTCGCTGACAGTCCCGGCATGTCCTCACATAACGAGTGACGTCAGTGGTAAGACGCGGCCAGTAGTACCTTTCTTGTATCCTCGCGAGCGTGCGAGAAACACCGAGGTGCCCTGCCGTCGGATCGTCGTGCAGGGCCTGCAGGAGTTCTGGTCGCAGAGCTGAAGGCACCACAAGGAGGTACTTAGCCCGAAGCGGTGAAAAGTTTTTCTTTTGTAGCAGACCGTTTCGTAGAAAAAACGACGCAAGTGCGCGCTTGAACACCTTCGGGACTTCGGCGGTCCTGCCTTCGAGGTATTCTATTAGGGCCTTAAGTTCCGGGTCGGCCCGCTGTCGTTCAGCGAAGTCGTCGGTAGTTATCGTTCCCAAGAAGTAGTCGTCATCCGGGTCGTCGGGTAGCGGTTGGTCGACAGGCGCACGAGAGAGACAGTCGGCGTCGGAGTGTTTTTTGCCGGACTTGTAAATGACAGTAATGTCATATTCTTGAAGTCTCAGGCTCCATCGTGCGAGGCGACCTGAAGGGTCCTTCAAGGTGGCTAGCCAACACAAGGCGTGGTGGTCGCTCACAACTTTGAAGGGCCTGCCGTAGAGGTAGGGGCGAAATTTCGACGTAGCCCAGATGATGGCGAGGCACTCCTTTTCTGTTGTGGAATAATTTGCTTCTGCTTTGGATAGCGATCGGCTGGCGTAACTAATAACCCTTTCAAGTCCGTCAGCCCTCTGCACAAGAACGGCGCCAAGACCTACGCTGCTTGCGTCAGTATGTATTTCTGTCTCGGCGAATTCGTCGAAATGGGCAAGTAACGGAGGCGTCTGGAGGCGATGTTTAAGCTCCTGGAAAGCGTGTTCCTGTGGCGTTTCCCACTTGAACTCCACGTCGGCCTTGGTAAGGTTAGTGAGAGGATCGGCGATGCGGGCGAAGTTTTTCACGAACCGCCTATAATAGGCGCACAGGCCCAGAAATCGGCGCACGGCTTTCTTGTCAGTGGGCGGCGGGAATTCGGCGATGGCGGCTGTTTTCCGTGGATCAGGACGAACTCCAGACTTGCTGATAACGTGCCCCAGAAACAAGAGCTCTTCATACGCAAATCTGCACTTTTCTGGCTTCAGTGTG